>NC_030986.1:3979899-3983064 GCF_000149955.1 Fusarium oxysporum f. sp. lycopersici 4287
CCAACAACAATAGCTATTATATAGCTGTTCTTGTATATCCATGTAGTGAGCTTAAGAGTGGCCGAGAAACTGTTGCGGTTATTTGAGGTGATATAGTTGTTGAGTTGTGCTGGATTAGAAGACCACGATTGTGTTATATGGTGCAGGGTGGGTATCAGATTATGAAATGCTAACAGGTATATACACTTCCTCAGTAGCATATATACACTACATTTGTGAGTAACTAACTTGTGTCATACTGAACTCTTACAGCTAGCTTCAATGGTAATAGTTGCATCTCTCCTGTGCCTTGCTATTTCAGGAGGTTACCATGGCACCGCGGAAAAGCTGGGCGTCCTTTTCATCTTTTCGCCGATACTATGTTTCTATTACAAAAGCACAAGATCGCGCCTGCATGAGTCATCTCTAATTGGACCCAACTACAGATCGGAAATAGTATATGACCATAACGGTACTGCAGACCCTGTGCTGTATTGGACGCCTTTGAAGAGTGTGACGTGGGGCCATATTCATCACGACAACCGGTCATGTCATATCTATTTGAACATCACAAGTACTACATTGTACCATGTATATACTCCTGCGTAGTCTCTCGGGAAGAGTTGGTGTTCTATACCATTTACAGAGGTGGCAATGGATGTTATGATTATAACAGGATATCTGATTACTCACTGTGTCTTCGTAAGCATCTCTAACCTCTGGGCTGCCAGCCATTGTTAACTTTAAAATGTATGTAGCACTGGGGTTCTTAGAAATGGATTGGCACTAGATACTGGCGTCTTGAATGCTGATGAATGATCATGTCACCATCTGTAAACGGCATACCCAGGGCTAATCATTTCCCTGGAATATTCACCCAGAATATATCCGAACAAATACATCTTTCCAATCAATCTCTGTGCTTTCTGAGCTTGAGGGTTGTTACTATGAAAACACAATAGGTAAATAGTACATCGAGAAAGTGTAACGGTACAGTCTAAGGTACCTTATATATGATAACATTGTTCAGCCACAATGTTATTTATCATTCAAATGCCATCTTTTCTAGTGTACCATACCCTCTATTGTTTTATGAGAATGTTTCTGTGGTATATTTTCCCCTTGATATGTATTCCAAATTGTGCGCCCTGAACAACAACCAAGTTCATGAAACTGAGTCTGATCCCCTGGGCTATTGCTGATTGTCTCAACTCGTATATATCTTAGACTTCAAAGTTCCCTTGCTTGTCTCTCAATTGATCTTCAAGTGCCCCAGAATGGAAGCTCGACGATACTTCCAACCCTAGTGATAAGTGGCAAATTACTCTTCCTCTCAGCTGCCAAAACGACGCTCGAGGCGATCGAAAGCCTATCTCGTAAGGTTTTATATTAATTTTAAATTCTGAACAGTTATTTCGGACTACATTCAAGTACTGAAAAGTGATAAAGTACTTAGTTCAAGCATGCTTGCTGATAACCCAGCATTAGCCCAACCATGAATACTGACGAGCAATGAAATAGCCAGGGAAATACATCTAATAAGGCGGCTGAAGCTGCCGCATGATATTATTCTATTTCATGTTACTTTGAAATTCTCGATTGTTCAATCTGTCAATGTGTAATAACAGGAGGTTGAGTAATTTGCCATGTCGTTTATCTTTCTCTGATCACTTTCTGGCTTATAATATTACTCCAAATATGTCGATCTGATGATCTAATGATTCATAAAAGCCCTTCAGTATATGAACGAGACCCTAGTTGTCTATAATGGTCAAGATTTAAAAGAAAAACTCAAGGGCTTGCGTCAATCTCCTCTTGATATCTTAAAATTCACAACAGTAACCACGATAAAGTTTATTTAATCAGTGAAATATTTACATTGTCAACAATGATTCCTATTGTACTATAAAAGGATGTTGGGATATGTTTTTTTATTTAGAATGTGTAGATTATCTTATTAGATATCATTGGCGTTAACTACCTTACCTGACATATAGATTAAGAATATGTAGGGTATCACCATATAACATGACTAACAAGACCGATATATCTCATCCATGCGGCTTCCCCTCACGCGATCATGTTGGTCGAGAGCTTGGCCAACACAGACGCTTTCACAGTTTCGGAAGAGATGGATATACTTTATTGCAATCATAGTGATTTAATGAATTGATTGTCTGTTTAGGTATGTATCTTATAGATAGCTCAAACGATCAGCAACTGAAACAAGCAAGTTATCATCATTCATTAACGTCTACAAAACCACACTGATGGCCCTGATTCAAGCAGAATTGGCTCTGAATAATTGCCAAGCTTGTAGTGACAGTAGTGAGCTCTTAGTGGCTTGGTTGAGCCAAAACGCTGTGTTTCCAGTGGCTGGAAGTTGCCGTTCCCCTCTGTTGTCGCTTGTCAGCGGGCGCGCGGGAACTTTTTTCGGGTGGGCTCCACCCCGATACGGGACCCGACGGGGCCCATCATGGCCAGGATGTGATGGATTTGAAGACTGCTCCTGTTTCTCCCTCCATCATCAATTTGCCTTGAACTTGAATTTAACTCTTTCCAACTCAGCCCGCGGAACCCCTGACCGAAAACGAACCGCAATACAAATACGAGACGAGTGTAGTGCAGGAGAATTGCGACCGGCCCATGCGATTCAGAACCGACATGTCGGCTTCCACCTAAACGTCAACCGGCGATGACTTCAATCGTATCAGCCTTGCCCCTACGTACACAAAATCGACGACTACACACGATACTTTACGCATAAAGCCCGTCTGTAGTCTCGCCGTCGCCCACAACCGGCGTTATTCAACACCTCTCCTACCCTCGACACCACCGCTATACAACCACAATCATGAGATTCTCGACGATAATTAGCACAGGCAGGATGGCGCTCTTCATCTCCATCCTAGCCTGCACTCTTACAGGTGTCCTTGCCGATGACACTGAAGTCTCTACATGGGCCGAAACCGAAATCCCCGAATGGGCCACTATCAACGGCATGCAGCTCTCGTTGTCAGCGAACCCTGGGCTGCAGTTTGCTGTGATCCCTCTTACGTCGAATCTGGGACTGAACGATTCCACCGGTCGAGTAATAGATGTATGTCTTGGCTCTGCACTGTTTCCTGCTATGCTAATAACGATTCGAAGGATTATTCATATCACGGGTATATGATTGCGACGGGA
>NC_030986.1:3983164-4031489 GCF_000149955.1 Fusarium oxysporum f. sp. lycopersici 4287
GGGTAATATGATTGCGACGGACTCTTCAAAGTTTGAGCAAAGTGACTGATAAAGACGATATCGCCTATCTGTCATGCGACGAACCCAAAGGCGACTCTTTTCTCAGCCCCAACAAGATGCTCAACACATTGATGCAGCTTGATCCTCATCTTAGGGCGATAGTCCTGTATTCTACGTCCAACACATGGTGTGCCATCGACCCAGTCGAAAAACTTCCCTTTACAAGTATCTTGTCCATGGCCGATGGAGGCGAGGCCACACAAGCCCTGAACCTCTTGAACGGCACCAGCCGTGGTGAAGTGGTTAAAGCGAGTATCTTCGGTAACAACACGGATAATACGATACCGAAGGATGAGAGCAAAGGGGGTAGTAACACGGCTGCCATGAGTGTTTTGTACGCCATCACTGGCCTGATTACTCTGCTATTCTTGGTCATCATCACGACAGGCGCTGTGAGAGCCCACCGATATCCTGAAAGATACGGGCCACGAGGTGCACTTGGCGGGCGGCCACGGCAGAGTCGGGCCAAAGGACTTGCTCGGGCTGTATTGGATACGATCCCAATTGTCAAATTTGGAAACCAGACGCCTACAAAGCCAGATCCCGAATTGGAATTGGAAAATACGGAAGGGAACGATGCTGCCACACAGCGAACTGCGTCACGCCTCAGTGAGGCCAGACAGTCTGACGGGGCTCCGGCACCAGGTGGGGAGACCAATGCCGTACCAGCCGCGACTAGGGCATCGTCTTCTCCCGAGAGTGCCGAAGACGAGACGAGCGACCACTTAGGATGCTCTATCTGCACTGAAGACTTTACGGTTGGTGAAGATGTTAGAGTGTTGCCCTGCAAGCATCAGTACCATCCAGCATGTGTTGATCCATGGCTGATTAACGTATCTGGCACGTGTCCATTGTGGTGAGTTACTACCTTGTGAAATGATCCGATCCTTATGTATACTGACACGTTATTAGCCGCTATGACTTACGACCAGGCAAGGGTCATGCATCTGCGGAGGCGGATGTTGGCGACTCTAGCACACTGCCGCCACCTTTGGCAATGGAGGGTGCTGAGAACGACGCGCCTCAGTCATCTCACCGTAACCGACTCTCGAGACTTTTTGATATTAACCGCCTTCGAGAGGGGACCGTGGAAGAACAAATGGAAGCATTACGGCAGATGCGGGCGGAAACTAATGAAAATAACAATCAAGAGACAACAGAAGTTACTGAAGCGGCCGATGGCGAGTCGCAGGGCCAAAGTGCACGATTTGCGGCGAGGCTTCGGGATAGATTTAGAATCCGCACACGCGCTCAAGCCGTCGAAGATCATGAAAGCCAACGGGGGAGCTAGTGAGTAGCATGGAGGTGCCGGAGTATTTATGTTACCGGCGATATGAGTTTAGGGCTGAGAACTGGGGCTCGAAAGGCTTCACACTTTGAGTTAATCAGGGGCAGAAGGGTCCCTTGCATGCATTTGTGAACCGTTTTGAAGGAGAAGAATGTTCGGGATCGGCGTTGAGGCTGAGGAATGATAACTTGGGTTTCAATATGGACACACATGGGAAGCATGGCAAGGCGTTTCTTTGGACGATCGCACATAAGGGCGTGCTCACGACGATCGTGGTTGATGATCACTTTCGGCTTATCCGAGAGTGCAGATTCTTACCTTACATATGATACCTTTGATGATTTATTATTATACACGCTTATACGAAATCGAGACCTTATACAGCAGGGGTCCTCTTAAAGATTTGATTAGGATGTCAGCATATGGTAGTGAACCTTCCATAATCCAGCAATGAATAAACAGACCCTCAATGTTCACTCAAGCCTACATGCAACACCGTTCGTTGAAGATATTTGCAACCAAGCGCCCAGTGTCGGTATCGTGCATCATAACAGCATCTGATTCAGTCAGCTGAGAATCCGAACCCAGAGCTTGGCTCCAGTGACATGGCACCACAGGTGAAAGGTAAAAGTCGCAGAGTCAGCAGGAGAATGTAACTCGAGAGCCTCTTGGGTTTATTACCTCGGTAGATCATCAGGACTGTATGAACCAGCCTTGTTAGTTAGAGTTCAGCGCATCGCAACGGGGCTTTGTGATAAATCCTGACATCCTTATAAGGACAACAAAGACTGTTGGAACCCAAAGATGCGAAGTTCAGCAACCAGGCTGTGGCTTTTCGGAGGCACAATTGCCGCCGCAGCTTGAGGTCCGGGTAATTACAAAGAACTTAGTTGCTCAAATATCGCCACCGCAGTGAAAATGGATCTCGGGCAATGTATTGGTTTCCTGATCCTCATAATGTAAGTGTCAATTGGAAATAAGGTAATGACGCTGACGTGGGAAGTGTTTGTTGAGCATCCTTGATTTCCGTGTTTCAGATAGAACTTAAAAAGTCACTTGCTCCCACCATAAACAACACACTGGAGTCATTGAATTGCATAAATGCAAACTTTCTTGGGTTTCATGGGCAACTTACAGCCAGCACGTTGGTAGTGGTTGGCGAATCAGGCCTGTGCAACGTATGTGATCTCAAAACCGATACCGTGAATATGCTGGTACGATGTGAGCTTATTAAATATAATCCCGGGCCACATCCAGACCAACGGTAATGCAGCAGCAGATGAACAGAACAATCTTCAGCGCAAATCGTCGTCTTGGATTTCTGGCAGCCTATGATAAACAAGCTTTGAGCTATCGACACTAGAGGGCAGGGGTGTCGAGATCGACCAATACTGACGATGCTACTCAGCCCAGGTCTCCTTCGTTGCACACAGCCTTAACTGATCAATGAGGGCTGAAGAACATCTGAGGCTCAAGATCGGGGATGCTATTCTGCGAGCTGTGCTCAAGCTGCAAAACCTCAGCCTGAAATGATCTTTCTGGGAAGATATCTGGAGCTATTTGCCACCAGGATGTCGGAAAGTTGTTTTGCCAAGCGGGATGGCAACTACTGAACCGTGACTTTGGGAGAACCTACCCGCCACAAAGCCGCCTTTGGATCTCCAATTCCTGCCGAGTCAGGTGAACCACATACGCGTGGAGTTTCCCTAGCGGTGCCGATTTACTGTCCGTCGGCCAATCTCGAGTCGAGGCACAGTCCGGATTGTGTTAGAGGGTTTCGTAACGGGATCTCGTCAGGGGGATTAGCGCGAAGGATCTTGATTGATTCCGGGGGTGGATAGATCGGATCTAGCCGGGTCTAAGTACTAACAATAGTGCAAGCAAGAAGACGGGAGGATTTGAATAAGGAGAAGGGGGTTTTTCCTTCTTCCTTTATAGGGGGAAGAATATGATGTTTCGGGAAGGTGAAGGATTTGTTCAAGCTGAGAAGGCTTTACCATGAACGGGTTTGGGAGGTTCCCCTTCCCCAGTCTCTACTTGCCTGCTGGATTTGGTCCCTGTTTACACTGTAGCACATGGTTGTTTCCTCCTACCCATTAAACAGGGTGTCAGGATTCAGAAGAACTCTCCACATTCGAGACGGGAAACAACTTCCCAACTTACCTTAGTACCTGCCTACCTACTTAATAAGGATTGGATAGCAACTCCCCTTTCGTCTAGTTTGCTCAGGGAGAGACATTATCTGAGCACTTCGCAGCTTCAAATTTCCTCAAGCCTCGAAAAAACACCATCACAGCCAACACAAGCCACGATCTATCGACAACACTGCACGGGGCACTCTTCCGTTGCTCCGGTATCGATGCCACTGTCAGTGCGCACTCGATAGTGCACAACGTCCAGCCATACCACGGGTTTGAGCACATCCATGTCGAGGATGGCTTACGCCACCCGATGAACGATCGAAGTTAGGGTGTGGTCGATCTGTTTATTCCCATTTGTCGCCTCCTATCGAACTCCCAACCGAAATGGATCGGCTTCATCTCAAGTCCCTTTTCTTTTTTATCATAGCCACAGCCGTATCGATCGAACGCCATGCCGCAAGAGACGGGGGTTAGAGTAATCATTAGCAGCTCTCCCTGGTGTTGTTTTAATGGGAAAGCAACAATATCGGCCAACACAGTTTGCCCTGAGACTGGACATTCCTGAGTCTTGATACAATCACCAATCATCAAGAATTGGGATGACTTCTGGAAAGTCGATCGAACAAATGCTTTACGAGTCAACCTTTTGTGACTCGAAATGAATGACATTCTATCGAATAGCTTTTACTAACATTGTACCATCACAAATACAATGATTTTCTCCTACCTGCATCCGGAACCAAGTCTAACAATGGGTGACATACCGCACTCGTGAGCCATATCAAATACTCAAACAGAGGCCGGGACATCGCCAAGGATTCAGCTAGGTATTCGGATCCTCCGTCGCTATCCCAGACTATTTTACAGTGCCCACAAAGAGCATCACCCATCGTACTCCCGTCCACCACTGTCAGTGGCTCATCAAGTAACGACCACTCCGCTCTAACCTTATTTCGATATTCATCTCAAATCGTTGGTCGTTTCACACTGAATTTCTTGGTGAACAAAGTACCGATCTCTTTGTTGGTCCCCGAATCATTGTGCCTGGCTCAACAGCTATGCCGCTCAGTATTCCGGTATCATTCGTACCTGCGGCCACTCAAAACGTTTCTGCATGGTGCCTGAACTTCTTCCGCTTCTGGCTCATCTCGGGGCTTATTTCATTTACGGACCCATGAGCAGCTTTCAAGACATTAGTTCGGTTGAGCTAGAGACCCCTAGTTTCCAGACTACTGGATAGGTTGTCGGCAGAAGAACTAGAGATCTGAGGCTTCCGCACAGTCAGTAAAGTGCCTTGGCTTGATCTTTCTACTCTATAGCCACAAATTATGCTTTGACTTTATACCTGTCTGGGCAATTGCCCTTTTCTCCCCGTCCTCCTCCTCCTCCTTAACTATCACCGTACGCAACCCTCTGATCAAGGCTTGAAATTATTTTCGTCTTTCTATCGAAGATCTGCCTATTATCACTAGGGATAGTAACAAGAACTCTGCTGCATGCTTGGTTGTTCTTTCGGATCACATTTTGACACGAGCGTCCTCAAACACCATCTAATATGGCTCCCAAGCCTTCTATCGAGCCTCGCGAGGCATATCTACCGAAACCTGTTCCTATAGGAGGGGATATTATGTCGGTTATGGTCTCCCTCGCTGCTTGTTCAATATTGGCTGTCTTTCTTTGTAAGTCTTTGCAAACCCTCATGATATTAACACTAAAAACTGACACGCACGATGGAATAGTCCAGAGAATTACTGCCGTTAGATCCTGGTCCAGGTTACCATTTGTTGCTTGGCGTAAGTCTCTTGAGCTGATGCGAGGATATGGTTCAATTTGTTGGCTAAACATATGATATAGTCGTCCTGGTCATCTACGTCGACTCCTATGGTTTTGTTTTCACCTCTGCAATCCTCCAACAGGTCTTCGGTGTCAATAGCAGCTTTAACATCTGCCATGGCGCCATTTTGCTTTGCCTCATCTGCTATGTCACAACCAAGATTGTGGGCTCTCCTGTCGACTGTGCTGTGGAAGGTTTTGACTAATGCGAGAATAGCTTATATACGTCTTTCTTGTCGAGAAAGCTGTAAGTTTCATATGTTGTTTGAGAATTGAAGTCACATGTCTAACAGTATATAGCATGTTATTCGAAGTTCTACTACACGAAGAAGAAACTCGAAACTTTACTTGTTCAACATGATCACACTTCTTGGTGGTTATGGAGTAGTTGTCGTTCTCAACTTTATCTAGTAGGTCCTTCTAGCATTGACTTTCGTTTTCCAACGGCTTGTTAACGGTATTAGTCGCATTGCCAGAATTGTAAACGGAGAGTGCTTCATCGGCATGAAGAGCATCTCTATGATTCCTCTTATCGCTTTCGATGCCGTCGTCAATGTCTACCTGACCATTCTTTTTCTGATCCCTCTTAAAAGTTAGTCGACATTCGGTAGTCTCACGTGCATATGCTAATGAGTTGTCAGATCTCTATTCATTCAAGAATCTTCCAAAGACCCATGCGAACTCCCGCCTCCGCAGTGTGGCCTTCCGTACTTTCGTCGGTGCTTGCTGTACCTTGACAAGCAGCATAGTGTAAGTCCATTGATGTCTAGCGTTTGGAATACCCCTAACATGAACTAGAAACTTGACTGTGTTAATGGTTCTTAATGGCGAGCCGGGTTGGGTGTGTCTAATGTGTTGCAACAGTGACGGTATGTACCTTAAACAAGGCGTCTGGGATATAACTGACCATATGGAGTCCTCTTTTCGGCCATTGTAGTTCAATGGGTCACTTCTCGCGACAGTGCTGGTTCTTCCAGTCAACCAGCTTCGGCTGCTGTTACGGATGGCAGCTACATCGGCAGACGCGCCTCGTCAGCTCATCCAAGAAGCTCTCTGCATGCTTCCAACGTTCCCAACGTTCCTCGCGACGTGGACGACGAGACATCTCTTGTTGGGCATGCTACCGTCACCTCTTTGACGGATGACCCTGGTTTCGAAATGACCAAAGTTCATTCAGGGGCTACAAGTGGTGTTATCGTTACGACGACAATTCACCGTCAGAGCAGGCCTACGACCCAACGAAAGGAGAGCAGCGATGATGACGACGATATCGGGATTGAATCAGACCGAGACTTTCCGGTGCGGTCGGTTGCTTTTGCTCCAGGCCACACAGAAGTCGCAGAGCCACCGCGAACACGAATCCAAGGTGGCCCCAGGCCACATCATCATGCCAAGGCACCTTCGTTCTCACGTCCGTTGAACAAGTAAAATTTACAGTACAAGGCTGTTTTAGAAGACAATTGCTTGGAATATTGGCTCAGAAAAAACCGGCGTTTTCGGGTTAAAGGTTCTTTGGACAAAGACAAGAGGGTTCTAGGCGTATTTGAAAAAATCGGGGGTGATATGGATGGGGGCGGAAATACCCAATATTTAGTTTTAATCATCACCAAGAGTTGCAGAAACCCATGCATCTAATCATATTCTTATTACCTCACGATTTGGGAAGAGCATCTATTCTCTGGGATAAGTTAATATGACGCTTGAACTTGACAAAGACGTTCCGCACCCATCAATGGAATGGATGGATGACACAATAGTGTCAGGTGTTAATCTCCCGCATTCATACACATGGCACAACATTCCTCAGCCTGCAACACAACTCAATCAAGACATTGGCTTGGCCACGGTCTAGGATGAAGGCAAGGGTTCAAAGTCTCAAGTCGAGGCTCATGAGACAGCTTGACGTAGTCGTGCAAGTCGTCACCCATTCAAGCAGTACAGATGTTCTGTCACAGGATGGCACAGTAGTTGGAGCAGTCAAATCGCTGTTCATTGTCATCGTAGCTCGTAGATGCATCTACACGCTGAAGGAAGTCTATCAAACTGCTAAGATCAGGAATTGTTCTATTTGCCAAGTCCTCCCTTTTTGTAATATCCCGGAATTGATGATAAGAAAAGGGTAAGGAGGTTGACCGCGATATAAACGTGGATACTGTGAGCCAGATCCTGGTCACCTAAATGCAAAATATGTACATAAGTCAACAGGCGCCATCCTTGAACCGAAAATGTTTATCCTCCCTCCCGAAAGCCAATTTTGAATGGTTGGGTATTTCCCTAGCGAGTGTACAAGAAGTTATAAAACGAACTGAGTGGCCATCTGCCATGAGCCTTCGCGAGCTTAAGCGGAGGCGTAAACGCTACCATAAGAGCTGAGCTCGGTCTCGCTGGTCATGAGCATGCCAGTCTCAACCTTGAAGTAAGAGTAAGCATCAAGGTAAGAAAGGGCCTCAAGCTTGGGGATGGCATCCTTGAGCCAGTCGGCAATGGCCTCATCAGAACCTGTAGGAGCAAACTCGGTGAGCCAGATGGGCTTTCCACCGCAAGCCTCGTGGGAAGCCTTGAGGTGGTCGAAGAGAGTGTTACCGTACTCAACCTCGGAGTACCAGTGGACGTTGCAGAAGTCATAGTGGCACTGCTCGCCGAGCTTCTCACACTCAGAGACCCAGTTCTTGAGCCACTCGACACCCTCCATGGGAAGACCACTGTTGCTGATGGAAGGGGCACCGATGAGGGCCTTTCCAGCATAAGGGTTGAGCCACTTGACATGGGCCTTGGCAGCGTAGGCAGGAGTCATGTCAGCCTGGCCAGCGTTGTCAGGCTCGTTGAAGCTGAAGATAGCCTTGGCGCCATCACTCAGAGCCTGGGCACAGTTGTCGGCAAAGCGGTCGGTGTGGAGAGGCTGGTCGTTCCAGAGGGTAGGGATGAAGTTGAGACCCTTGAGACCGCCGGAAGAGGAGTCCCAGTTGTAACCCCAGCCGCAGTTCTTGCAGTCGCCGGCGAAAGTGTTGGCGAGGTCAACGTTGTTGTAGCAGACACCGCGCTTGTGGGAGAAGCCAGCGGAGCCGCCAGAAGTGGAGCCGCTAGACTTGGACTGGGTGCTGCTAGACTTGGCCTTGGACTGAGTCTTCTCCTTGATGGCAGCCTTCTGGGAAGCCTTGGCGGCGGTCTCCTCCTTCTTGGGCTGGGAAGCAGGCTCATAGGCGGACTTGGCAGCTTGAGAGGGCTTGGCGACCTTGATAATGGTGGTAGGCTGAGCGGCAGCAGGAGCGGGAGCAGAAGGTGCCTCGGGTTGAGAAGCGGCAGCGGGCTGAGTAGCAGCAGGAGCAGCACCGCCGGGGCCGAAGTAGTTGTTCTCCCAAGAGACGACCTGACCGTCAATAGTAGCAACGACCCAGTCACCACGCTTCTGGGCGTGCTGGTGGTGAGCGTGGCGGTGGCCGAGAGCGAGAGCCGGCTCAAGAAGAGCGGCGGTAGCGGTAAGGATGGTGAGCTTGTTGGCGATCATCTTGACTGATATGACTGGTATTCCTAATCAAGGCGATTCGGGTAAAGATCGATGAAACCTAGTGTTTCCCGAGACGGCAGTCGACTTATGTAATGAATGTGAAGTTGTACTTGATATTCGGGTTGATCACAGTCGGGGTGACAAGGTGAAAGCAACAACGAAAGATCGGGGCTGAGACGATAGTTGTAGTTATGTGATCGGCACGGCCGAGTAGGGAGTGTGTATGCGATCTATCAAAGACGCAGATAAAGAAGGGCGACGACTAGTCGAGACGAGGGTTGAAAACACGGGCTGATATTGACGAGATGAAGGAGAGAAGGGGAAGGGAAGTTTGAAACCATGGGGGGGATATAGAGGGTTTAAGAGCAAGGAGGTCCCTCGCAATAAGGCAGGCAAGTGGTGTGGTTTGGACATGATCCAGAAGTACAGTACAAGTGGTGAAGTGGACTGGAATGTATCTTTTACCTGCTGACGATTGTTGGAGATACCTGTGTCTTCACCTGACACCTGGTATCTTTGTTTCCAAGACTGGAAAGACTGGGAAGAAAGACCCCCGCCTGGGCCATCGAGAGCCTCCACTTGCAGGGGCCGTTTTGGGGCGCTTTCGGTGGACTCAGGTGAAATGCTTGGAGGCATTCTGCAATTCCATTGGCCGACGCTCTTGTTCCTGGCGCCGTGCTAGAGTGGATCTCTGGCCGGGTACGCCATCCCTGGCAAAAAGCGGGTAGTATGTCAGGGGCAGCCGCCTCAGGTAGCATCAAAGCAGTTTCCGATTGGACGAGCTGGCCTCCCTCTTAGAACCTAAACAACAGGTCAACGACAGCGACAGTGGGCAAAGGAAACATGGGTTAACGTGGCAGTGGATGCACGACCACTCACATAGAGGCACACACACGTTGTGCCTGAACTGAAACAACTATACATGCGCTATTTCATCCGGCTTTGGTCTACTGCAGGTCCCTTCTGCAGGAACACACACACACACACACACAAAAAAAAAAAGAGGAAACAAAAGAACAAAAGACCGCAAACGGCCCAATTGTGTTAGTGGCCCTCAGAGGAATGATTCACGCACTGGGGCCTTTGTTACTTTTGCTGCAATGCCAGCACTCTTTCGCCCCAATTCCTGACTCGATGATCCCACAACCAAGCTTCTGATATCCACCATGGTATAAAAAACTAAACGGTCCCGAGAGATTAAGCCAAGACAGCAGAGAACACGACCGAGTTTGCTGCCGGCACTTGGCCTTCGAGAACCCTCAACGCCCACTTCCCAGCTACGAACGTAATCGGACAAGGCCGTCGTAAACGTTGGCCCTAACTCCGTTGAGCTGATCCTACCCAGGATGCCCTGTAGCCTGTAGGTAAGGTAGCTGATGCGATGCTTATCCTGGTGCCAAGCCCAGCCAACTTGATGAATGCAAGGCCAGAGGTTAACAACCACCAACTTCTGCATCACCGTCATCATCTGGCTTCTCGTCATTCCAATGCTCTCACACCAGAGGCGCATGATACGCATCATATGACGCTCATCACGACAACTAGCAACGACAACGCACACACACACAATTAAAGCACTCAGAACAAGGCGCACAAAGGCTGCCACCGACGAAAATTCTAAATGTCTTGGCTTTTTGGTGCATCCCAGCCTCTTAGGACAGACCTGAACCCATTACTAAAGGGCCACGTCGGCTGCTAAACCCAATTCTCACTTAGCATCCGCCGTGTGAAACACCGTCCGAAATTACATCCGCAGCCACAGTAGGGGGGCTCCACGCGTACAACCATGATATCCCTTGTCAATATCTGAGCAACCTGTTAGCCGGGATTCCGGATCGGATCCTCATCGCAGTCCACGATGGATGGACGCTGCAAACGGATGGAGCAGAGACATTATTGAGCCATTTTTGGCATAAAAAAGCTTGGTTCTCGATTCTCATAGTATGGCAGGGTTGTCACTCATCCCCACAGGAGACATTCACAACTTGGAACAAGAGAAAAAAAAACTCAATGCCGCATTTTGTTGCTCTGACTCAGATCTTCACAATCTGTTCTGTTTTCGTGGAAGTCTTTGCCATCACTCTGCATGATGAGGGTTGCATTTTCTGCACCTAGCCATGACCGAGCACCAAGAAACACACTCAACACTCTTTGCTTTGTACAAGCTAAATATCACAGACTCTATTTCCTCGGCTTGGCACCTAAACTATTGACATGTGGCGGTCAAGCTGACGTGTTACACTCAATGCCCTTTGAGGCTGTTTCTTTGTGCAACTTTCCTTAGCTAGTACTTGGGACTCTGGTTGATGGACTCCCCTGATCAGTGTCGTTTACTCATATCACAGTGTCGAGTAAACAAAACAAGCAGTCTCTCAAGCGACGAGCTGCTGCCTGTATGGGAAATCCTGTTTCAGCCCATAACTTATGGGCCTATGGGGCGCTCATCTTATCTCACGAGATCGCTTCGGGGCGGTACCTGGAGTCTGTTGAGCTTTTAATAGGACTTGAGCATGGCTCTTGCTCTCCACTGCCCATGAGCTGTTGACTCTGGGTCGATGATTCGATACCGCAACACGGTTCAAGGTATCCAATTTCAGAGTACGATGCATTGAGCGGGACGTTAATATAATGTTGTTGTGGTATACGAACGCTTGGGGATATGACCCACCTTGGCGGGATGTGGATGTTGTTGATCAAGGCGTACCGTTAATCAACATGGCAATGGTGAGAACAGCGGATCTCTCAGGATATGAGGCCTCCCTAAAAAGGAGCGTGAATGACATTTCAGGTGAGATAGCTAGGATGCGGTAGTGGCAGTGGTTCATTCAAAAGATGATGATAAATTTCACATCTTATATGTGGTACAGGGTAGGATTGTTTTGTTTACATATAACCCCCTTGCTTCATTATCACATGAAAGCCCCAACAAACTGTAGGCCCCATTGATGATGGATTTATTACACTTTACCGATGCTAGATGCATTATTTGTATCCCTTCCCATCAGATTTCAACATATTGCAAGAACCCTACCTGTTGGCATGTCGTTTGAGGTGCTTGTGCTGTCTGTCTCGTAATAGGTTGTGAGCAACCAAAACCCGAGACTTAAACAGGTGAACTAGAGAAACCGCAACAAACGCAACAAGCCATCGTTTTTAAAATAGATACTGTAACATGGCTCCAGAGTTCAGGTGAGCTAATAACATGATCGGCGCTAGGGAACCTGCGAATCGCGATATTTGCAGAAGCGCCCGACGATGGGAAATGAGGTGAAGGACTAGAGGACGATCGCGGGCGCGCGCTTGTTATTCCCGTGATTTGGCTAGTAATTACACTACGACGGAGTTGAGTGCGACACCAAAAGTGCCATCTCCAATCAGACATTTCCTTGAGCTTGCTGTTGAAACATGGTCCGTTGTCATATTAAGATTCTGGGGTAAAGTTAAACGCCAACAATGGGCATTGTAACGGACATCAAACTGGAGCCCCGCTATAAGGTAACGGAGAATCTGCAGCCCGTTGAGAGCTTATCGAGTAAGGCTGGGTCTGTGGCGAAAGTCACAATTGCCCTGTTGGTCAGTAAATCAGTGGAGGTCAACACAGCCTCTTCCATGAAGCCAATATCCAAAATCCATATAAAGTCACGACATAGCCGCAACTGATAACTATCAATCTGAAAAACCGCCTAGCAACACCGAAGCCCAAATTGGGATGATAGTGCGAGAAGCGGCGGAATGATGACCCGTCATCCCGCCCTGTTAGTTAGGGATAAACTGCTACTACAACGAATGATAGAACAACATGTTCAGCTAGTTGTGGCAGGGCTCAAGCCACTTGATAGGATCGTCCACTACCAGCTTTAACACGTGACATTGTAACACGCTGATTCGCTCCTGTTGGGATGAGGAAGCTATCCAGCTCTTGATGCCTCGTGAGTTCTTTGGCATGCTTATAAAACTTCAACCTTTTAAATACGAAACATATATTCTATACGACGATTTAGATGCATGAAGACAAAAAGCTGCCGCCGAGTATCATTACTTCTACGCTGGTCGCTTCTGCCACGGGCAATCTATCAGAGCTTCAAGGAGCTAGCTGAATTACAACCAGTCCACACCAGAAAGCAATCACATCATGGACATAAATCAACAATTCACTCCGGGAATGCTGTCATTCACCGATCAGCCCGAGTTTGATTACGCCGCCTTTCTCCAAGCTGACGATATCACGTTTGGCGAGGGTGCCCAGACCCAACAGCAAGTACCATCAGATTCCTCAGACAAAGCTACCCCACCAAGCACAACATCAGGGTCTAGTAGTGAACTGGTTGCTCAACCTTCTGCTCAGAAACAAAGACTTGAGCGAAGAGGCCATACCAAGAGTCGAAGAGGTTGCTACAACTGCAAGAGAAGGCGTATCAAGGTATGTAGACCCGAAGATCTAGTTCCATGGACTGGCTAAGACCAGGAAGTGCCAGGAGACTCGGCCTGCGTGTGGCCACTGCACCAAGACGGGCCTGAAGTGCGAGTATCCATCTATGCCTCAGATCACACATCAGGTGCGTAAGAGACAAGGCTTAACAACTGTATCAACTGACGATCGTGTATCTAGCCGCATCACCAGATTCCTCTATTCAGTCTCCAGGATATGCGCTTCTTCCAGCACTTTCTGACGCAATGCTACCCTCATCATCCCTTGAAGCAAGAGGATATCTGGACCCATGAGATCCCATGCATTGCCCACAACGTATGGATCCCCATCAAGTAAAGGAAACAGGGCAGTTACTGATCGATCTAGCATGAATACCTTATGCACGCAATCCTCGGTTTCTCGGCATCTGAACTTATGAGGAATGACGCCAGTATTGTTTCGTCAGCCATGAACCACCGTATCAAGGCAATAAGAGCAATCAAGAAGCGTCTGGCTGAGACTGCCAGAAGCTCAATGGACTATGAGGAAGCGAACGCTATGGTAGCTACCTGTTACGCTCTTACATTTCAGTCCGTGAGCTTGGATGATGGATTGGCGGAGTATCTGACCTTCATCCGTGGTATCATGATTGTGGGAATGCAAATGTTGTTCCGAGGTATAAAACCGATATTTGAAAATATGATGGAGCCGGATCAGGATGCCTTACTTGAACCCCTAATGCAGGGCCTCCCACTAATTCCAAAGGGCTATACAGACTCTGCAATGGAGGCTCTTACGAATCTCAAGCCACTGTGTACGCAGCCAGTCGAGGTTGAGTATCATCACCATCTCGTCAAAATGGTCGAAAAGCTCTACATCAACTCGTGGGATGGTAAGTCTCTGATCATACAACACTGGCACCCAGCTAACTAGGTCTAGCATATAAAGCATACACATCACAATACGGCTGGTGGATGTTACTTCCACACGACACCTTCCAAGCTCTCATTGATCCCGATAACCAGGTCATGATGCTGCTTCACTCACATTGGGTCGCCATCAACGAGATCATGTCTCCTATCAGTGGGCAAGAACGAAACGTATCTGAAAAGTACCCTCCACAGAGAGATGGCCAGCCACAACTTGATCCTGGTTTTGCCCGATGGCTTAAACATATTAATGCTAATATCGACCTTGAGCACCAGATTTATAATCAGTGGCCGATGTGGGTGGAGGAACAGTTGGATCATGATATTACCTTCTTTGGAAGGGCTTGATTGTCGGGTTATCCTCAGTTATTCGGTATATCAACAGGTGACTGAAGTTTGGATATCTCAATGCCCTTCATGCAAGGCCTCTTCATGACTCATATTGTAAACGGACTCAACTTTTGCTGTTGTTATGTCTGATAGTCACATGTATGGACAGTTGATTTGAACGTTGATTGGTACGCCCAGCCTGATGCCTTGACTCAAGATATCGTGGTCTTGATGCAAGAAGGACTGTACGTGTCTCAGGATAGTGTGCAGACACAGTAAGACTATCTCTCGCATTTTCATTGCAAGATCGGTAGCATCTGGTACTATATGTGCAGCTGCACTCTTACCGGTCCTCAATTCCCGGCGAAGCTGAAGATCTTGTCATTCAGCATGCAGGTTGTTGCAAGATTTCGAACTGAAAATCTTCCAGTAGAGAAAATATATCGTGCCCATGGATTTGACAGCTCAAGCGACGAGAGTGTTGCCTACCGTTTCAAGTTACGTTCTCCTGAGGAAAACGTGAATATCATCTTGGATGATAGACCCCTTCAAGGTCTTTGACCATGGCCGCGAAAGGAACAAGAGCAGAAGACTCAAAGAGGGACAGACACCGAAGAGGAGAGCGTGAAGGAAGGGAACGAAGAGCCGATAACTCACCTTGGTTCTATGTAATTGTCACCTTCCAAACTCCTTACGGTCAGGTCAGGACTTTCCCTTCAGATAAGGAAATTTATGATTAATTTAGGAAGCTCTCTATTCTAGACGACTCAAATACTAGGTAAAGTCATCACAAGCTTAGGAGGCTCTTGAAATGTCGTTTTTTAGCCCCCAAACCGACTCAAGGTCTCAAGTGTCGTTCCCGGTGCTAGTCTCGGCACTGCCCCAGCAAAGCCCCCACTATTGAATCTCGCATTCATCGTATTCCACGCGATTGGGTCGGGCGTGGGGGGATGATCATCATATAAGCCAATCATGTTTTGGGGCAACCTTCACAGGGCTGAAGGATGCCTTGGGCTGTCCCCGTCATTGAGCAACCAGTAGTGCCGTATTCTTCGGGTTTGGCAAATAGCCAATTGAAGGTCTCAGGGTAAAGAGGTAGATCATATAAGGTCGTGGGTATATATAGGCCCTCTGTCCGCCTTCAAGATGGAAGAAGTTTGAAAGCGAGCATCATAGTAAGACTTACACCAACGACTTATCAGCATCACCAAGCTACATTCAAAGAATCAGGTATTCAAAATACTCTTACCAAGACCACTGTTATAGAACCATGTCTACAAAAACTGAGACAATGACAACTTCATCCTTCGAACTCGGCCATCGTCCCTCTGGACACTTAGCTCCACCTCCTGACTACGAGACTACTGAAGCTGTAGAACTATCACGCCTCTCGCCAGCTACGTCTTCTACAAACTCCCTTCCAGAATATACGACGCTATACAACAATGAAAACGGAGACTCAGCATCGTCCTCTTCAACATCTGGATTTTATCCTACAAAACAACTGCAGATCCAAGCTCCTGGGTTTGCACTTATTAGGCTTCCTCTACCGCCTCAGCCAGATCCTATCTATGTCTTCAATGTCGCAGCAACGGGAGAACTCGATGATGCAGAGTATGTATCGATTCGGCCTACAAGAAACTCAGGCTCTTGCTTTCTTGCCAGGGCGAACGACCCTACACAAGCAGCTCTATGCACGACCACATACCGCTTTGGTCCAGGCAAGCCTCCCAAGATCCGTTTTGTTGGGGATGGATCGCAGAACGGCCAGGCAGAGGAGATCGAGATCAGCTGCAAAGGTGTTCTAACTCGCAGCACCATCATGCGCACTCATCTCGGCACTTTCGAATGGCGATATAGTTCCCGCGCCGAACGTCGAAGTGCAAAAGCCTCTGTTGGCGAGGAAATCGATTGTCTACTCATTCTAGACCAAGTCATGAAAGTGGCCGTGGCAGGAGGAAAGCAGGAAGAGAGAAGACGCAAGGTTGGGCAATTCGTGCGTAGCGATGGACTCCGTACTCAAGGTTCTAGGAGGAGCTCTGCTGGAAATGGTGGACGGCTTATGCTTGATTTGCGTGAGTGGTTGGATCGGAAAAACGAGGCAATTGAGATGGAAATTCTAGCTGTGGTGAGTTGTGTGTCCATGATGAAGAAAGAAGTGGATAGGCGAAGAATGCATCAGACTATGGCCATCATGGGAGGTGCTTCTGGTGGATCCTAGACTGTTGGGACGAATATGGTCCTCGGATGAGATTAATACTAGTGATAGACTGTTCGTATATTTTAGTTATAGAAACCGACCTTCTGCTTTTCAGGAGACACTTTCGTTAATTGTGGCCGGATAAATGCTAACCACCAAAATATATCCCATTTAACCCATTGGTGTTCTTATTCTTGCACATCAGGAACCGCAGTTTTCTCTCTGGGTCCCAGCTCAAGCACCTCAGTCGATGGAATTTGTTCCTTCTCATTCAAGTTGGCATTCTCGAGATCCTTCTTACTGCACTTACACCTGTACCTCACCGAGCACCCCTGCTTCTCACCAATGAACGGGTCGTTGCGGCATGATTTGCCAAACAACTCCAGCAGCAACACCCACACAGAGAGAGCCAAAGTGATGGATATCAGGTTTAGCGAGTTTAGGCTCTTAGCCAATGGCAAGAGAAACAAGATGAGGCAGACGAGAAGTCTATTGGCCAACCGTGTCTTCTTGGACAGGCGTCTAGTTGCTGGATGGCGATGATCATGAGTGACTGAAATGACTCCCATAAAGAACAAGGCTACAGCAAGGCCTTGGGAGTAAAAGTACCGGATACCGTCAGCCATCTCAGGATCCGAACGCTCGATATAGTGTTCCGTAAGATGCTCAGGGTTGGCATCCGGAGTATCTGCGACCCAGACGAGCTTAGATAGTCCGGCAGATGCGAGAATGTAGCCCATGATGAACGGGAGATGAGCGTAGTGCCATACGGACGCTTTGTAGGTTAGCAAGGGGTCATTACCATAGCCTGTATAACTTACAGGATATCACGGAGCGTCGAATAGCATGGATGTTGATGTTGCTGCCATCGACATCAAAATAGATCCAGTTAAACACAAACGCCTGGCAAAGACCCAGAACAGCCTTTCCCAAGAATACATCAACGGTATATCCTCCATGACTCTGAAACATTGGTCCCATGACAGAGTATCCAAACACCAGTGAGACAAAGGCATTGGTTCGTTCAACACGATGCTCAATATTGACGGCTGGAAAGAACTCGAAGATCCCCGAGAGATACTTTACAATCCTTTTGTCATGAGCAGCCTTTCGGCCGTATTGGTAAATTCCAGTGAGGATGCTCTGGCCGCACATATCCAAGATGATGGCAACCCAGATGAGTCCCAGACGAGAAGGCATCTCAACATGAATACTAGCAATCCATAGGGCTGCAGGCACAATTATGTTGAGAGCTTGACATAACATAACACCTCGCACCATTGGCAGCAGGTACCCAGTGTACAAGAAGTGGAAGACACCTCTGAAACGGGCAGCGACATAGAATGATACCAGCATAGTGTAGGTATTGTGCTCGCCAGGATAAAATGCATATGTCATGTTGGTCGAGAACCTAAGAAGTCAGATGGATGATTCCTGTTGTCTATTGCCGACGTACCCCAGAAGACAAGCAATCTCGAACAGAATCTCAAGCCGTGTAAAGACATCGTCCGTCTCAAACCAACTCAAGATCAGAGTGATATCGGACCAAATCTTCCATGACATGATGAATGTGATTGCGAAGCGAAGCAGCTCTTTGCCGGTCGGCTCAGCCCAGACATGCTCGCCGTTGACATGGATGATACCGACTTTTCGAGTGGTGAGAATTTGTTATCGCAACAGAGTTGGGTTTCTTACCATAAAGAAGATCAAAGAACAGCTCAATGGCCATGATCTCGGTGTTTTCTGAAGCACGCCACAATAATCCCTTGTGAAACCATTGCTTGACCACTGGTTTCTTAAAGAGTTTGATAGTTTCTCCTAGTCGAGGTTGACCTCCACCAGAACCAACTGAGAGTGTATCTGAAGTTGACATGTTGGAGGGGTCGGCAGCTGGTGAGGGGTCATCATCATCATAAGTTCGCAGTTCAGCACCATAACCAAACTTGTCGAAATTGGCACTTAGAGCAGACGTGTTGGTAGAGAGTCGTTCCAGGTGGCCGTTGACGATATCAAGTTGACTCTGCATATCTTCCCACTCGTCAAAGGCAGGGCCATGCCGTTGTCGAAAGTGAGCACGGCGACTCTCATGGTGATCTCGGGTCTCTCTTAGATAGTCGCAATGTTCTGGTGATCCGTGGATGACAACTTCAACCTGAACATCATTTCGCTTTCCATGTTCTTCACGTAAATATTCGAGATCTTCGGGTAGAGAGGCGATGATCTTCTTGCCATTTGGCAGGAAGAACTCCTGCGGTCGCCGGCGTCGAGCAGAGGCAATGTATGACATTTGAGCACAATTGATTGAGCTTGGATTGTCAATAAAGTGAAGAGACCAACACTATATGAGGAGAAGGAGCTGAAAAGCTGCGAGATAAGCACACAGCCAATGGTCTTAGTTCATTGGGCGGCCGACTTTGAACACCTAGGCCCCTGCTAATTCGATGCCGCTATCATTGGCTTTTGATGATGTGTCTCACGGCTTATTTGATTGATCCCCGCAAGTGAAGCTGGACAGCCATCCATTGCGAAGAGGCACTACTGGGATAAGCATAAGTGTTTCATTTTAAGCTCAACGGGATGCGTGGTCATCATGACTAAGGGATTGAAAATAATTGCGTTTACTATTGGGGTATAATGCCTGTTGCCTTATGAATGAGTATCGAGAGTCTCAATTTGGAAGGATTCCATTAGCCTTACGGAGGAAATTAGTTAGATCCAGGAACGCAAGGGTCTTCCCGCTATACTAAGATGGCGAAAGACCAAATCACGTGACCTGTCTTCTCGTTTCGGCTGTTTCCCGGCTCATGACAAGGTTCTGCCTAAGGCCGCTATACTAGCCTCTGCCTTTGCCCGGTAATTCGGAGCAAAGATTCAGTAGCCATCACCAACTACCAAAACCCATCCCTCCCAATTCAACCTCCAACACCGCCAAAATGACTGCTGCGTGGAGAGCCGCTGGTCTTACGTACGTCGATTGAACCCCCAGACACTGCCGACTACAACATCTTCCGCCGAGCGACCGTACCGAAACACCGAGAAGCTAACATTGCGTTTCGATAGCTACAACCGCTACCTGGCCATCGCCGCCCGCGTTGTCCGCCGAAGCTTGAAGGAGGACAAGAGAATTGCTGCCGAGCGCCGAGGCGAGATGGATTTGCGATTCTCCAAGTGGCAGGTAAGGCGATACGGGAACCGAAAAGACAGCGAAAAAAGCGACGCAGACTAACATATAATTACCTCAACAGAACGGTAAGCAGGGTGAGCCCAAGAACCTCGCCGCTGCCAACGCCGCCATTGCCGCTGAGAACGCTGCTTAAGCAGATCGATTTGGGAATGATTGCGCGTGGGATAATAGAAGCGTGGCGCTCGAAGGGGTTGCTCGGTTCAGATGAGATGGACTTATTCCTCAGCCGGATGCATACACCTGGAGCCACTGTACCATAACGATTGTTGCAATGTATCAATCAAATTCAAAACTACGACTGCAATTGGAGGCAAGAATGGAATTGCTGGTGAATCAATGTTGTGATGTAAATGATTTCTATTGTGATGCTCGCGGTGGGACGTCCGCATCTCAACTTTCTGTCACACCCGGCTACAGCCGAAAGAGTAGCTACGGCTCCGCTAACGATGTGCATCAACACACATGACCAGGTTGCTATGAAATCGTGACTTCCGCCTCTTTTCAAATGTAAAACTTTGTTGTAGTTTGGTTTTTGTATTGATTTTACTGACATAATAGCCAATTTTGGTAGTACATCATTCAATCATTGTACGTAGCAGTGGACCCATCATCATAATTGGATATACCGTCCTATCTCCCTTCCTGCTCACAATCATCTTCTATCAAACATCCATCTAATGCTGTATTTCCGCACTACCACCAACACGCAAACGTGCAATATTAATATTTAATGCGATAACTTGTCGCTTCATTCAGTCAATATGGACGATATTGGCAACGGAATTCAAGATGGTGGGTGCCCAATACTGCCTTACCCTTAGGTCCCGCGTGCCAATGTCGTCAAAATCTGACTTTGGGAGCACAGATATCGCGAGAATATCGCTTGATCACCAATATGAGTATCCACCCCCGCCACCTCCGGATATTGCGACTGCGGGAATAGTTGCAGTGGACATCACAGATAAATTCTCAGAAGCCGTCAAGAGTAAGTTCTGTGTCGCTGACTTATTCGTTCATGACCCCGCCGTTGACTGAAGTCTGACCAGCTCTTGCACCCGGTGAACTTGTTAAAGATGGGGCATTTACTCTGTTCGAGTCCGTTTCAGGGCTTGAGGTTCGTCTATCGTGAAGGCTGGCTCGGTTCAATACTGATACACTTAGATCATGGATCCTAAAATGGACAGCGGCTGTGTTGAATCAGCAGAGGAGCTTGAAGAGCTTTACGATGTTGCGCGGCCACTGCTCCCAGAAGAGGTACTGGGAATTATAGACCAGCTTCTCTGTCACGAGGTAAGTGCTTCAGTAGCAAAGCAACTATACAAACTAATAATGTTGCTCAGATGGCATGGCATCAGGGATATCCTCTTTCACAGACTCTATTCACTAGTGTATACGCTGAGGCGCTCCTGACACCCACCCCACGAACTGTCGAGGACGCTCATTTCGTTCGAAACGGCTCATATGGTTCTTCTGGACAATCTGACATGCTTAAAATATTGAGAGCGTACTGTCTTGGTTTGCTCAAAGCCTGCGGTTATGTCAATGAACGGATTAGATCAGAACACTACTATGAAGTAAGTGTGAACCGATGTCATGGCAAATGGATTATTTTTGGCTAACGCATACTTTCAAGGAAGAAGATTTCGTGACAAACACATACAGCCGCACCTTACTTGCTGAAATACAACCCCAGGCTATCCGGCAGGCTATCCAAGAAGCAAGAGACCTGCTCATCACATTATCTACCGGCGTCAGCGATCATCTTCGAGAAGCACTTGACCAACGACTGCAGCTAAGGTTGTACTTTCTGGAAGCAACAGAATGCCCCAAGCACGTGAAGGAGCCCGAGGTTGCGCGAAAGCCATGGCTTGAAGGGCTCAAGGTTCTTCCAGCCATCAAGTCATCTCACACCTTGGGAAAACCAGTCGACGAGGCCTTCAGTGCCAAGCTCCAACGAAAGCTTGCTAGCACTATGCCCCCTAGACCGATTGTGCAGTTAAAATTCGAGGATGCATTTGGTCATCTTTCAAGGCTGTTCACGGACGGTGTTGAATTGATTGATGTGCTAAACTATACCGACTCCCAATGTCTACAAGTAAGCATTGGATTGTTCTTCAGAGAATGTCAACGCTAAATATTTTTAGAACTTCGTCTTGCAGTTTCAAGCCAAGAAGCCTCAACCACTGGTTTTCGTACGGACTCTACTTCAGACTTTCCTCTTTAACGAGATGGAAGTTCTAGGCTCAATGAGCATTCGGCAGATTATGGATGATGACTTTTCTATTGTGTCGATGCCGGCCAGCGCCCAACTTGATCGAAACAACGACGAGATCGAATTCCCCCAAGATCCGCGATTCATTGTTGCGCAACAAATGGAACTGTTTCGACAAAGAGCGGCTCAATCGTTTCTCGACATCTTCAGGACCTTTTGTCAGAACAGGTGTCGTGTCCGGCGCACGCTCTGCCACATCATCAGGGACTGGGATAATCTCCAGCTCGATGCTGAAGAGATTGATCAAATTATCCAGGTCAAGTTAAACGAGAAGCCAATGAGGCATTTCACAGGAGCAAATTCTCAACCAGTCGACACCTACTCCCTCCCACTATCGTCCTGGACGTACTTATACAAGATTCGCCAGATGGAATGGATTGTACAACTTGGTTTCGAGTTGGAAGTCTATCAGCCAGACGAACTTGCCGGTATGTATTGGTATCTCAACTACCTAGCCAAATGGAGAGTTCAGCATACAGAAAGGCTCAAGTCCTTCATTGTTCGAAGAGTCGAGGAATCTCGCGCACCTTCTCAACCGCGAAATCCTTCAGTTGATCGCCAACTTGAGCGATCCCTTGCCTTTATTCGGCTTATGCTTCTCGATGCCGCTGTCACATGGGAATTGTCAGATGCGCTATCATGTCTTTACACAGCTCTCATGCGGCTCGAGTTGGTCAAGGTACCTCCGCGACCGTATAGCAACGACGAACTCCGCTTTGAGCTGCGGATGAGACCATTCGCCGTTATTGGCCTACCGCCTTGCCCGGGCTTCCCAGAGTTTATTCTCGGAACCACGCAACCAGAATCGTCGACGGTGGATATTCTTCAATATGCAGAAAGAGCTCTGAAGGGTGCAAAGCAAGGGCTTGAGGTTCTGAGCAAGTTGTCTGCGGCAGATTCGTTCTCAGTTGGTTCTCACGATAAATGGCAGACTTCAAAGAAGAACGCGCTCAAAGCATGTATTGCAACAGGGCTCGCGATTACGGCTGTGCTGAAGGCATCAAAGGAAGATGCGAGTAATCTGAAGCTCAGAGCTGAGGTGCCAACTCCTGATAAGTGTTATCATGACTGGTGGATTGTACCTCGTCTGGTTCCTGTCTGAAGCTTATTGAAGGAAATCCATGTATAATGACAAAATGAGCTTAAATTGAATTGTTACATCAAAGCCGCCTTAGAGTATTCGGGTATCCAGATGAGAGCAACACCCTCTTCCAATATTCCTGGTTACCAGCCCTGGTTTCAAACATCAAACAGAACATGAACTAATACTAGGTATATAAGATACAACGCCATTTCCATTGTGCCAATTTCAATAACAAACTGAACACATCCTCACCGCAAATGCTTTTCGGTAATCGGAATGAGATACCGAGAATAATTGGGGATCTTCAATCCTGGTTCTGATAAGAAAGACAGGTCTAGTGGGACCAGTGCTTAAGCTAGCTTAAGCGGCGACACGTCGGCGAGCGGCCTGGGCCATTCGGAGACGAACGGTCTGCTCATAGAGAACGTCCTTGAAGGCAAAGAGGAGCGCAGCAGTGAGGACGCTCTGGGTGACTTTAGGGCCGATACCTGTTAATGAGAGTCAGCGAATTGCTAAATCAGATGGTGACTTGATATTTTACCTCGGTAGAGACCAGAGTAACCGCTCTCACGGACGATGCGAGAAAGAGCGCTAAGGGAACCCTCCTTCTTACCGCTGCCCTGGACGTGCATCTGAGACTTGACGGTGATGTAAGGGTAGGTGATGGCAGTAGCAAACAGCTTGCCCAGGGCGCCGAGGAAGAAGGCGATAGTAGGAGTCACCTTGCGACGCTTCTCAACTGTGTTCTTGAGTTGCTCAAAGAGAGTGTACTGAAGAATAGGGTTGATAACGAGGACAAGAGCTGGGATGACCCCAGAGAAGAGAGCCTGAGGACCCTCGTTCTTGAGGAGCAGCAGCAGAGTGCCGATGGTGCTGGGAGCCTTGGCAGGCTTAGACTCGCCAGCCTCGACATCCTGCTTCTTCTCCTGCTGGCGAGTTGTGACTCGGGTGTTGACGACCCAGATAGGGTTGGTGATGATGACGGTGGCCGAACCAGCGATAGCACCAGCAATCATGGACTCAACGGTGGTGAGCTTGGCGCCAGCGCGACCAGCCTTAGCAGCAGCCTTCTCGAAGAAACCGCGAGTCCATTCGTACCAGTAGTAGTAGACAAAGTTGGTGACGCTGATGCCGAAGAGGGCCGAGTTAATACCGGAGTAGAGACCAGAGATACCCTCACGGGCGATGATGTTGCCAACAGCCTCGCTGAACTTGCTCTCGGCCTTCTTAGACTCGACCTGAGCGCGTGTTGAGAGGGTGATGAGAGGGTAGCTTGAGATATCATCAGCGCACTGTAATGCGTCATTGGGGTATTCGCAAGCCTTACGTCAGGATCATGGACAGAAGACCACCTCCAGCGCCAGCAAGAGCGTGAGCGACATTGTCATTCTGAGGGATTGCTTGAGTCTCAGGCGCCGTGCTGATTTCGACCTTGTTAGGAGTAATCTCGACCTTTGTCACAGGCGTATCGATCTGAGGAGTGGTCTCCTTTTCGGCGTTGTCTGACATGATGCCGTTTGTAAATGGTCGATGTAGTATACAAGTTTAAGCTTAAGCGAGGCGCGTGTAAGCGATGTTTATGTAGGACAGAAATGGATCGAATTGAATTGATGGGGAATGAACAGTAATTAAAAACCTGGGGAAGGGAAACTTACAAGTCGCGCGGGGCCGTGCTCGATTAGAGGAGCCCAGATACAGTATTTAAAGCTTGTAAGGAAAGGTATTGGAGGGAGACTTGTATCTCGGGATCGGCAATGACTTGACTCGAGAGCTAGAGGACGTCTACTGTAAGGCCTAGGTATCTCAGGTAGGTCCCTCTCCCTAAATATACCGTACCGAGGTCGGGACGGGAGTTGATACCGAGTAAAACTTCCCTAAAAGTCGGCCTCTGTTCCGCATCTGAAAATGAGGTCACTTCCCTGCATGTGATGTGGGGAAAAGGGACAATGCCTTGGGCCGGTGACTTGAGATCTTTACCGTTTGTGCACTAGTCCCAATTGGGGCACAAGACAACAGTCGAAGATTCAAGCCACGGAGTCAAGGAGAAACAGAAGATGCGGGCAAAGTTCACCCTTTTGTCCCCACTTGCCTCATTGGGGCCAAAGTAAACACTGGACCCATGCCGCCACGTCTATCCCTGTCAAAATCCAACAAAGCACAAGCACACCGCGGGTTGGTTTTGGCTTTGCAACGGATGGACGGTAGTGTTTGCATATACCATGACAATTTTGAATTTGGCATTTTGCATTCCATGAATGATTAACGAAACCACCATTCGTCAATGCCAAAACGCAAAAGTTTAGGCGTTGACAACGACTCTTTTGCCGTTCGCTGGCATTCTTTTGCCGATATGAACACACCCAGCGCGGATATTATGTCGTCACCCGATCCTCTAAACGATACCGTTGAACAAAGTGTCATGCCCCCTCCATCCACGCGCCGTGTCGTCCGCAGCAGTCAACGGTCCAGCCGCTTCTCTTCCATGGGTTTAGGAACCTCTCCTAGGAAACAGACTTTCGAACTCGAGGTTGGAGATAATAAAGCGCCCCAGAAATTACTAGTTACGGTCGAGACAGAGGAACCAAGCGCGACTGCAGGCCCCAGCAGCGCGCGACGAAAACTATTCCAAGACAGCCCTTACCTACCGATATCGCGACGCAGAGAAATGGCGACGACCACGACGACTGTGCCGCTAAAGGGGGCGATCGAGGACGATAACAACGCGACTCCTAGGAAACGAGGACGACCAAGAAAAACAAATGGCACACCGCTACCCAGTGCAGGCACCAAGAGAAAGTCAATAACACCGATGCATGGAAGCCCCCGGAGAAGACAACGCACGACAAAAGATACAGATACAGATACACCAAATAAATCGGCAGACAGTAATGCGCAGCCAACACCAGGAACAAAAAGACGAGGTCGACCACCGAAGAACCGTCTTGTTGACCCACCAAATGCCACAGAAGACGAACAAAACGCGAGGGGGATTTCAGAAACGAGTAACAGATCAGAAAGTCAAGCTCTCGATAAGATTGAGGTTGCTGGCGATGCATCCGACCTGCCCTCTCTCCGCGCCGACGACTCACAAGCCGACAACGATGTAACTCTGGTCATTACGCCGTCAGAAGCTGAAGCAAATCAATTACGCGCAAACCGAACCGCGAATATTAGCGCGCCTGCTCAGCAATCGGAACCCGACTCAGATATTTGGATGGCAACATTAGACGATGAACCAACGCCGCGGCCGGGGAGTCGCGCAACCCAAAATGCGCCTGCTCCTTCAAGTCCAGATCATGGACGAGCGGATGATTCCTCAGATTTTGGAGATTATGGCTTTAGACCAGCTGGAAGCGACGTATCTTCTGCAGACGAACCTCAAAGCGACACCCGTCCTGGGAACGAAGATACGGTCGCAGCGGGTGAAGACTTTAGCATGATATTCATGGACTCGCTCCCCTCGCTACAAGCCAGTATGCGCAGCTCTGTTCGAGAGATCGCCGAAAACGACATTGGCGAGGAAACCAGCCTAATTATTAACAACACTTTGGAGTCTCTACGGCAGTCTCTGCGGGATCGCGACAGACCTAACGTGAACAAGGAAACCGCTGAGCAAGACAAGGAGCCCCAACCATCCGCACCCGCTCCCGCTGAGCCTCGAGATGAACTCCGACAATCTACTATTCGTCCACCCATGACCTTTTCACCTAACCGCAACTTATCTTCCATATGGCGTCAGACTCCGCGAAGAATGGGCTCTTCTCCATTGCGACGGCAAGTGTTGCAGTCAAACGCGCGAGACAATCCGGATGCTGAATATCGCGGATCTCCTCTGGCAACACAACGACAAGACTCCTCACATCTCGAAATCGATAATTCAAACTTGTACGACGACTCGTTCTCAGAGATACCTGATGCAGTACTTGAGGCAGCCACTCCCCGCCGCCCTCGAGCCATGGCCAAGAAAGCACCATCAGAGACTGAGGATGTTGAAATGGGGGATGCGGACCTTATCCAGTTTGAAGATGAGCCCCAGCAAGCAGAGATACAGCAACAAGAGCAAGTGGTTGAAGAACAAGGTGCAGAAGCAGAACAGGAGGCAGTCGAAGATCAAGAGTCAGTCGAAGAGCAAGAACAACAGGAGGCTGAACCTCCAGCAGCTTCGGTTGGAAGCGTTATCTCTCGTTCGGATGGCGGGCGTCTCCCCACCCCTGACGACACCCCTCCAAATATCGATTTTGGAAACAATACTGCCCCGAAGTCAACAAGCGTATCGCAGAGTCCAGCTAGGTCTGCATCTTCCAGAAACTCACCGCCGAGGAATTCATCACCGGCGCCCGCCACCCAAGCCCAGGTACCACCTGAAACTATAGAGATTGAAGACGAAGTTGTTGATCAAGCTGTTGAAACTACCGGGCAAGTCACCAACGGGGCTATTGTCGAAGTCGAAGAACTAGCCGACAACGATGATGAACCTATCATGGATATGACTATTATGCCTGAGCCTGATGACCATTCTGTTCCAGATGGCCAGCCCTTGGAAGAGACCATTATGGAAGACCTGGTTGAAGAGGAACCTGAAGAGGCCCAAGAGATTCCTGAAATCGTTGTACCTCAGCAACCCCGTTTGTCCTTAGAGGCCGAAATGCAGCAGCCAGAAGTCACGCCACTAAATCAACTTACATCGCCTATCCAGGAACCTCAATCGTTGCCTGATGTGCCACCAGAGAGAGTCAGACGTCCTACATTGTCCCCCATTATGAGGGCCGGGAGAGCTTTGCAAGAGCGTGAACTTCGGATCCTCCAACACCGGAGGCCCCGCGACCATCATTTGCGAAGCCCTTTCAGGCGATCTGCTTCTAGAGAGCTGGGTCCAAGGGTAACTCAGCCAAATCTACGGACGAACGCGAGTCCTGGGAAGTCCCGTCCATTCACCGAAACTGCCCAGATCCCCAAAGGCGATGACGTTTATGACGACCCCTTTGGAACAAACACCAGACATACAGGTCAAGCTAGCTTTATGGAAGCTCTTGAGAGGAGAAGTGCTGGTTCGTCACCACGCCATCGCCGAACAATGTCCAGGGAATCTGCAGCAAGCTCTACGCATTTCCAGGCTCCCAGTGAGGGTGGAATGAGTTGGGTTGATAGAGAAGGTCCTATAAGCGACAACCTCAGAGGAGATGTACCCCTTGAGGCTTTTGCAAGATCAACAGCCAGACCTCCCGAGCCACAGTCCATATCTCATGGCCAATTGGACGGAACGGTGGATGACGCAGACGACGAAACCGAAGATGCCGGTGATGACATGGATCTGTGGGAGTTTGAGGCCCAAAGGTCTAGCCCTCATGCAGCCCGTCAGCCTTCACCAGCTAGGAAACCCGAGTCACCTATCCCCAGACGAAGCACTCTCCCAAGCCCTTGGAGGAGGCAGACCAACAAGGGAACGCAACGGCCTCCAACGACTGCAGATCAGACAAGGAATGAACTGGAAGAGAATGAAGAACACCTGGAAGAAGAGACCGCGCCTCAACCTGATAACATTGATGTTGCGCAGGATGAACCATCTCAGGCAGAGGAGTATTCTCTTGTTACTCAAAGGGAGGTTCCTCAAGAATCTGATAAGGCTCCTGCTACCGCCAAAGCGAACCGTTTCGACCTCTCGACTTTCTTCTCTTCACCGGCCGCGATCCCAGGCATGTTGGCTGACAAGCTCTCTCCTCTTAAGAAGATGTCCGTCTTTGGAGCGCGACCCACTGAGACCGAGCCTCAGCCGATGGAGACAGCTCACACCCTCCCGACAAGCTCCATGTTCCCACAGCTGCCACAACAGGAGCTTGTACCTCGAGGACAGCCAAGGGCAGGCTTCTTCTCTCCTATACGCCCTGTCCAGCCCCTGGCGAGGCGAGGCCTGTCTGAAGAACCTGAAAATGATGAATATTCTCGATCAGATTCACGGTCGAACATGTCATCGCCAAGTCGACAGGCAACGGCTTCCCCAAGACAAGACGAGCGCGACGCTTCTATGCAGGAAACATCTGAGCAACAAAATGACGGTGAACAGCAGGAAGAGCTCGACGAGGAGGGCACAGAGGTACTTGAAGAAGAAGAAGGCGAAGATCAAGTATCCGAGCCACTGCCTTCAGTGCCTCAGAAGATGAACTTTACTCCGCAGCGGAGAAATCCTAGTCAGAGTTTCTTCAAGGCTTCAACTCAGGCTGCTGCCCCTGACCCTGCCCCCATCCTGAGTAGTAGTGCCACCACTCCACCGAGGATGCAGCTCACTCACGCCGATATACAAAAGTGGCAGCAGCAAACATCCAATGCAAGTGAAGATTCCCCTGAGCGATCCACAGCTAGCACTCTCCTTCGTCCATTACCTCCCAAGAACGCTTCCCCGATCAAATCAAGTCTTCGTTCGCCACTTAAACCTCACACTCCTGGCCGTGTGGTTGAGTTTACCAGCAGCGTCCTATCTCCCATCGAGCAAGCCAAGGTTCGACACCAACGTCGACTATCCAACTCCTCAGCAGCATCTCAGTCAAGCACAGGTGCCCAGCGTCCTCGTGTAAGAGCACTACCACATCAAACTGCTAACAAGGAGAATAACACCATCCCGCAAATTCCTATATATAACGAGAAACTCCCAACAAAACAAACCCACCCTGAACCACTCTCCCAAACGGTCTGGACACGAAGACACTGGCTGCTCTTGGATGATCTTCTTCAACAGCGACGTCAGGGCCCCTTCAGGCTTCATTTTGAACGCTATTCAGACCAATATCTTGGAAAGACGGTCGCAAGCCAAGGCGAGTCAATGATGTTGGAGCGTTGGCACTTGGACTGCGTCGACGCTTTCAAAGCACAAGTCGGCGGCTGGGATGAGGCTGCACTAGTCAAAAGATTATTTGCCTTAATTCTGGGTGAAGAGAAGAGGAGCCGAGGAGCTGGTAAACCAGCGCGAGTTATGTTTCACTAAACGACATGAAAGAATCCTGTTTTTATAAAAGGTTTGGTTTTTTTTTTTTTTTTCGTATAGAATCACGAATATGGCATAGTTAGCATTTCATGAGGCGTTCTGTTTCATGAGTAGGTGGCTGTTATTGTTGTTTGGAGATACCAGATACCGCTTGTTGTATCCTTTATGCTTTCTTTGCATATGATTTTATACCCCTGTCTTGCAGCGCAGTCTGTTGGGGGCATCAGCATATATATAGTTTTGGTTATTCGTTTCAGATATGGTTGTGCAAGCAAATGAATACATGTATGTGCCGCTCAGCATAGACGATTCTGTTCCCTCTTGAAACGCCTGGTCTAAAAGCGTGTGATATATTACATACAACAACTAATGTGCCTCTCATTGCTAATCTATTCCAGCATGGAAGCTTGGTTCGTGTAAAGTACATCCACCACACTGCTCAGTTTCTCGATTGTTGCCAGAGCCGCATCATAGGACTCATCTCGGTGCGTCTCGTCAAAGATGATGAGACAACCAGCGCCCTGGTCCAAAACACCGATAATAACCTTGTCCAAGATCATCTGAGACAGTTTTCGCTCAACCTGCTGGGTGTCAAGGCCAACCATCTTGGCAATGTGGTCGATTTCGACGCGTGAGAAAGGCTCGATGACTTTGATGAGGTTCTGCTCCAACATAGCATCATATAGGCGGCGAAGGTGGTTGCGGATGAAAGCGTCGCTACCGAGCTCATATCGGTAAGAAGAAAGTGCTCGCTCATACTCCTCCAATGATCGATTCGAATGTGCGCGGGCAATGGCCTTCATGGCCTCTAGGTTCTTGCCAGCGTACTTCAGGGCTTGCTTGGAAGTCATCAAGTTGTTGACATCGTCAACGAGGTTTAGCATGATCTTGCAAAGAAGCATGTACTGAAGAGCAGCCTGAGCTCGGGTGCTCTCATCTTGAGAGTGGTAGCCATCGAGAGCCTCAATGAAGTAGGAGAAAGCGGTGTTGAAGTCCTTGTCCTCAGCATGAAGCATACCGCTCTGCATGTCGAGGTTAGCCTGTAGCATCGGAGGGGTATATACGCTGGCGGCGCTTGTTCGTGCACTGGTAAGAGCGGCACGGGACTTGGGGATGTTGCCAAGGGCGTGGTAAACTCTCGACTCGAGGAGCTGAACTTCGACGAGTCGGAGCTTGTCATCGAGACGCTTGAGCTCGCGAAGAAGGTTGTTAATGAGACCGAGGGCTTCGTAGTAGGATTGCTTTGCCATCTGGAGAGTGACAAGGCGGACCTCGAGGTCCTGTCGCTGAAACGCGCGGCGTTCGGCGGTGGCCCATTCTATACAGTCCTTGGTGACGGAGATTTCGATATCGGTGCTATCGGGGATTTCCTTGATGAGGTCGAGCAGTTGGCGGACTACATCACCGCGTTAGCTAGCTGTTACACTTTGAGGCAGGATCATGTGGTGTTGAGAGCGTACCGAGCTTTGCTGACTTGGCCTTTGCGAAAGAAGAGAAGACCGTTCTGCTCTCTTTGACCAGGGTCACCAACTCTTGGGTATTCCTGTTGTATTTGTTAGCGGGGCACAGGAACAGCGGTGTTGAAGAGTGCGCACTTCTCGTCTCGATACAGCTCTCCTAAGCTGATCAGAGCAGTCTCGTACTCGCGAGTAGCAGCATCGGATGTGGTGCTGGGAGCCTTGGAGATGATGCCCTTGTAGATGGCCTCAGCCTTTCGAGGGTCAGACTTGGCGAGCTTCTGCGCTTCCTGGACCCTCGCCGATTCGGCCGCCGCCATTGTGAAGGATGTGTTTGCGCGTGTCGCTGGATATGATCGTGGGTGATAGGTTATGCGCTATTAAGGCGGAGACGAGACGTTGGTGGCGCTGAAGAGTAGTGGTCGTTATCCTGAAGTTGTTTAGTTAGAGGTATGTTGAAGCAATAGCATAGCGAACAGCTACCTAACCTTAGCCTCTAGGTTGCCAGAGCACGACGTAGGCCAGTAAAAGAGTGGATCCTACAGCCTCATGGGAGGAAACAGCCCAGGGCAGCAATTGGATCAATGATGCAGTGACGGGCTTTTGTTGATCCGCGTATACTTCCAGGTAGGTACGTATCTGATCCTAGATGTGGCCCTTGCCCTGCTATTGCCCGCCGAATGGAAGCTTCCCGTCCCCGGAAGAGAAGCCGGCGCGACCCTTCTAAATGCGAAGCGAATCAATCATGCCGACAGCTAAAATTTCAGTCCTAACTCGGAGCTTCCAAACTTCCTGATACCTACCCACCACAGCCACTGCACACTTACTTAAGTGCATCAGCCTATCTCCGCCGAGTCTTCCTCGTCATTTACTTTGTTCCTACCAAAATCTATAATATAATTCCTCATATACCTCACAATGTTCCGCCAGGCCATTGCTACCTCATCCCGCGCTCTGCGAGCTGCTCCCAAGGTCGCCGTCCCTCGACTTTTCATTCAGTCGCAATTCCAGGCTGCGCCCGCCTTTGCTCTTAGATCCGTTCAGCCCGCCGTGTCGAGATGGTACAGTGACGCTAAGGAGACTGAGGCCAAGCCTGCTGAGGAGGCCAAAACGGAGGAAAAGCCCGCTGAGGGCGAGAAAGAGAGCGATCCTCTCGCTGAGCTCAAGAAGGAGCTTGCAGCCAAGGAGAACGAGGTTAAGGACTGGAAGGTTTGTGATACTAAATGTACAATTTGACATGGGAAAACTGACTCTCTTGTAGGATAAGTGTATGCGCACCGTCGCCGATTTCCGCAATCTCCAAGAGCGCACCACACGTGAGGTCAAGGCCGCCAAAGATTTTGCCATCCAAAAATTCGCCAAGGATCTCGTCGACAGCGTCGACAACCTCGACCGCGCCCTTGGAATGGTTCCCAAGGATAAGCTCAACGCCCCAGACCGACCTGAGGGCCTCGAGGATCTCGCCAACCTGTATGAGGGTCTCAAGATGACCGAAGATATCCTCATGAACACCCTCAAGAAGCATGGTCTCGAGCGACTCAATCCCGAGGGCGAGAAGTTCAACCCCAACGAGCAGGAGGCCACTTTTATGACTCCCCAGCCCGATAAGGAAGACGGCACTGTTTTCTTCGTTCAACAGAAGGGCTTCAAGCTTAACGGCCGGGTGCTGCGCGCCGCCAAGGTCGGTGTTGTCAAGAACAAATAAGTAAATCGTTCTTCCATAATGACGGAGATATGTGTTTTGATGACATCTCCACACTCAATCGCATCTTGCGTGTACTTTTAGACGAGGTTATATCGGTTGGCGTTGGCTCTATGTATAATGCTCCCCTCATGATGGTCATTTTTCAACTTGTATGATGGTTACAGATGCTTGGACAGGAGAAAAGTTTCAAAAGAGCTGGGACATTTGTACATAAATAACAAGACGTACTTGTATAACAGTGGGGGCAACTGGGCGGTATAGTCGACCTAAGAGGGTCTTTTCAGGACATGATCCATGTTGTCCAGAGGTAAAAATGAATACCTAAGCTGGTAACTCAGCTACGATGATGAAGCATGTGAAGCGGGCCTGTGCAAAAGTTAGTCACAATGTGGTCATAGAATGGTGAAAGAAACCTAGAAAGAAAGAGATTATGAACTGACTGTCAATCTCACCGGTGCCGTTGTGGCGAAGATTTATTAATCAGGGTTCACAGGCCGAAGATTGCATTCGAAACTATAACTCAGTGTTTATTCACTTAGCTGATACTCAACTTACAAATCTACTACAGGAGTCATCAATAACATACATCACAGCCAAGGCAACACACTCATTTAGTTGTAAACTTTGATTCCAGCAATCCTATCAACTCAGTACAACCGCGCGCCAAAACACTAACAAAAGGAAGGCCATCAAAACACCCAGCACCTCAACTTGCCTGGTGCCAACGGTAGGATACATATAAAAAACAGCCTGCAACTCTAGTTGCTCCCCTATCTCATAAGTCACTTTCAGATATAAAAAAAAAAGCAAATACAAATGTGCGCGCTTCCTCCCATGCCATGCCATACTTTCGATCCCGAACTATGTCCCCTATCCCTCCGAGATACATCTCTTGTGTAGGTGAACGCCTGCGATGTCCTCTCTCTGGGCCTGTTTACCTACCACGAGTGAGTTCCTTTATCAGTGTTAAAACAGCAATGAAGGTAAAGAAATAACGTAAATGTGAATCGTTATAAGAAACAATGTTCATGCGATGGTCATTACAACTCTTTTAATGCTGGCCCATCGAGCTGCCTTTTCTTTATGTGGCCCTCCTGGCCTCCCCTCCCCAGGAGAAGATGACAAGGGAGGCTTTGCAAGACAATGATGGGTAGAAAAGTGCCTCAATTCAAGAAAACAATCTTTCATCCATCTCTGGCTGTGAGCGCCTTTAGAGGATTGGACACCTTCTCTTCTTCCTCTTAATCTGTCCCACCCCAGGTGTTGATGACTTGCTCTCCTTGGAAGAACCTGAGGCTGCTGCCGCCTCGATGGTTTTCCGGTCATTAGCGACGACAGTGTTGATAGCCTGCTCAAAAATCTCGTCGACGCCTGACATTTCCTTGCTACTGCACTCCATGTACTGCGCGTTCATCTTCTTAGCAACGGCCATGCCTTGCTCCGTAGTGACTGGAGTAAGACCTTGCGTCTTGAGCATATCAATGCAAGTCTTCTTGTAGCGAAGATCTGACTTGAGACCCACAAGAACCAGAGGAGTGTATGGGCAGAAGTGTAGAACCTCGGGGTACCACTATAGAAGGGTGATTAGTATAAGATGTGCTGAGAAGGGATATGATCATACCTTATCAAGGACGTTGTCTAGCGAGTTCGGACAGTCGATAGCAAAGCATACAAAGATCAAGTCGGTCTCAGGGTATGAAAGCGGTCGGAGACGGTCATATTCCTCTTGGCCGGCTGTATCCCACAATGCAAGTTCCACAGTCTTACCAGTGGCTGAGTGGATAGGATAGGTGATGTAGTTTTCAAAGACAGTAGGCACATATTTCTGTGATTGTTAGTGTCGGTACACTGAGAGTAGCTAGAGAGAGCTGCTTACCTCTGGGAAGTAACCTTGGCTATAGCTAATGAGCAAGCAGGTCTTGCCGCAACCACCATCACCGACAACAACAATCTTCTTGGAAAAGGTGGGCGCTTCTGTGACGTGAGTCGCTGCCGACTCGCGGCCCGTCGACGAGCTCATAGTGGTGCTGACCGTACCCTCACTGGAGCGTGTGCGCTGTTGACGTCGGATCTGCTCGTTGGTGTCAAAGTACGAAGTATGATACTGATGCGATGATGCCATGCTTGGGCGCAAGGCTGTGCTGCAGGGTCGGGAGTGCAGGCTCAAGCGCGTGTCTTTTTGAGGATTGCTTGGCCTTTGGGAGAGATCGCCTTAAGAATGCGCTTCTGAAGAATGAAGAATGTTCGGCTGTATAGTGCTCCTGATGGTGCGGGGTGGAAGAGAGACAAAGCAATCGAGCGTTTAATGCGATGGAGCAAACGGGGGAGAGGAGTGATGTAAAGGAGGGCGAGGACGAGATAAGGACGAAGAGGAAGACGATTATGGGCCTAATTGAGTTGAGTTGAGATGTTTGGGGCTAAAAGGATCCTTTGAAAGATGATTTCTTGTCTGGTAGAGCTCCTTTGCTTGTGTTGACTCGGTTTTGAGTTGTTTGTTTGCGGCAAGTTTAAACTTAGTCGCTTCAAGACCAAAGAGTGGAAGGACTATGGGGAGTCAAGTCTCAAGTGTGGCTTTGTTGCACCACCAAGTTACCCGAGTAAACATGTTGACGGGGCAACTGCTATCTTTGTCCGGGGGGTTACTTCATGCATCGGAGCTGAAAATGACGGAGATGATTGGTCCGTGCACGTGCTTGCTCACGAGAAAATTTCCAAGCCAAGGTCACTCACTTTCACTGCCACTTTCTCGCTTCTTTGTTCACGGCAAGGTCCTGCTACTAGCGCGTGTTTGCTCCATATCCATTCAGTCTCTGCCTATTTCTTCCTCTCCTCTCAACAAATTCTCTTCTCTCTTCCTTTCTTTTCTTTTGTAAACTTGTCGTCAACAACGCAGCAAAGAACATTCAGTCATGGACTGGAAGACACCCAGCAAATACATCACTCTCGTTTCTGGCGATGGCTTCGAGTTTGTCGTTCTACGCGATGCTGCTCTTGTCAGTCCAATCATCAAGGGCATGCTCGACGTGAGAAGCCAGTTCGCCGAAGCCAAAGAGGCCCGTTGTGTCTTCCAAGAGATGAGGTAGGTTGATATCATCGACATGCCATCTTCTCCAGATGGCCTGCTGCGTGGATTGATGACACTTCATCATGCTTTCCAGACAGAACAACCGAGATCTCTCAGTTGGGCTATATGACTACTCACTACACTTGACCTGACCACACGCACACCGAGCCTGGTCGTGCCTTGTCTCTGCTGAACCATTTCAAACCTGGAAGAGCTAGACGCTGATGATGATTCTATCAACAGCGCCATGGTCCTTGATAAGGTTGTCGAATACTTCCACTACTGGTACCGCTACCGTAACAGCGAGGATGTTCCCGACATGGAGATCCCGGTCGAGCTCTGCCTTGAACTGTTGGCCGCGGCAGATTACCTGGGCCTGGACCAGTATGCAGCCCAGCCATGCATTGCTACAACCGATTGCTTCGATACTAATCTCATCCAGGGCGAATATGGGCATGAAGTGAGAAGCTACGAGATCCTAACTCAGATATGGGCATGAAGAGTATGCCCTGATCTCAACATTTAATGACGGCGTTTTGGAGTTGGTATGGTAAGGTTCAGTCGGTCTTATGCAGCTCTCTTCAGACCTTACAGTTTATCTTTGTTCTTGCGAATGATGGTAATGGACTTACACTAGAGACGATTGACACACGTCGAACCAGAACAGATCTAGTTTCTTGATTCCGATGCCAACATGCGCAACCGTGACTTGTCACCATTTCAGCATATGCGTTCTTCTCTTCACTCCTCCGTGGGTCGAACGTCTATTAGAGATGGAAGATTAAAGTAACCCTCTCACTCTGCGTTACTCAGTTGACGCATTGAGCTTTCGCTTTTTCTGAAGGGCAACATTTCTTGATTGTAAAATTGTTTTAAGTGAGACTTTTCAATGTATGTCATCAATATTCTGTACTTCATGCACTCTCGGAGTAATCCCATAAGAAGGCAAGGGAAGCTAGTCCATCGTACATAAGACTCACTTAAGCTGATGGATGCGGCATGGAAGACAAGGATATGTTGACTCATGATCAAGCATTACCACTCAATGGTCACTGCCCCAAGCAAAGACTCGACCTTAATTCACGGACTCACATCAAGAGACTGGGTATCCTTGTGCTTGGTGGTTCTCCTACTACATCTCAGCATGGTGGAGACCCAGGACCAATTGGTAGCGCTGCCATGCCTCGAATAGGAAAAAAATGACTATGAAGGCTTGAGCTTATGTGATATAAACGTTTGTCTCATTTCAATATCTGAGTCATTGTTTTAGGCAGGAAAGCGTGGGACTAAATGGTCCAGTGCTTGGTGCTATCGCTGTAAGCAGTTGCTTGCCCATAAAGGAAACCAGCTTCTGTTTGTGAACCCACTCAGCCTCAACTTTCCATCTACAACTATAATTTCACGTCAGCACGAAAAATGGCTGCAAACACATTCGAGACGCAGGGCGTCCGAGTTGCAGTAGAAGGATGTGTGAGTTTCCTCGAGCAATAGAGAAATCGAGATGGCATTAACAACCCAAGGGCCATGGCACGTTAGATGCGATCTACGCCTCAGTGGAAGAGTCTTGTAAGCAACGTGGGTGGGATGGCGTCGATATTCTCATCATTGGAGGCGATTTTCAGGTATTTTCAGTTCACGTTCAGCTTCAATGTCCTTTCCGTTAGTTTGCTCACACCGCGTCACAGTCTGTACGAAATGCTGCAGATTTGAGCATCATGTCTTGCCCTGTCAAGTACCGACGCCTAGGAGATTTTCCCAAGTACTACTCTGGTGAACAAAAAGCACCCTATCTAACAATATTCATTGCTGGAAACCACGAAGCCAGTTCACATCTCTGGGAGCTTTATTATGGAGGTTGGGTAGCACCCAATATCTACTACATGGGTGCTGCCAATATCTTGCGCTTCGGCCCACTACGCATTGCTGGATTGTCTGGTATCTGGAAGGGGTTTGACTATCGAAAGCCGCATTACGAGAGGCTTCCGTTCAGCGGTGATGACGTTAAGTCGTGGTACCATATTCGAGAATTCGACGTCCGAAAAATGCTTCAAGTACGGACTCAGGTGGACGTCGGCCTTAGCCACGACTGGCCACGTGCAGTTGAGTGGCATGGGGATCATGCAGAACTCTTCAAAAAGAAACCTTTCTTCAAACAGGAGTCCATAGATGGTACCCTTGGTAACGTGGCAGCAGAGTATGTCATGGACCGCCTGCGACCTCCTTACTGGTTCTCAGCCCACATGCACGTCAAGTTCGCTGCGGTCAAAGTATACAAAGACGCCGAACCTGTGGCCCAAGAGAGCAAGGAAGTTCTCGTTCCTGCTCCTGCTGCAGCCCCAGCTACTGAGGCCAACCCTGACGAAATAGACTTGGATATGGATGACGATGACGACGAGGGTTCCAAGGCTGAACCTGTTGCAGAAGTCAAGAAGAGCGAGGCTGAGACGAAAGAAGCTCCAGAGGCGTCAAATGAAGTGTCGGATGAGCTAAGGGCGCAGCTTCCAGCATCGTTTGCTCGCCCTCAACCAAAGAAAACACCAGGCCAACCAGTACCTCCTGAGATCACGAACAAAGAGGTTCGATTTCTTGCTCTAGACAAGTGCGAAGGGCATAGACACTATTTACAACTGTGCGAGATTCAACCTTTCAAGCCAGAGACGAGTTCTGAGTACCCCCCATCCCAGGAATCACCTCGCTGGAGGTTGCAATACGATCCGGAATGGCTCGCAATCACTCGCGTCTTCCATGACTCCTTAATTGTTGGTGACCGAAGTGTACAGGCGCCTCCTGATCTTGGGGAAGAGCATTATCTGCCCCTCATCGAAAAAGAGAGAGAATGGATCGAGGAAAATATTGTCAAGAGTGGAAAGCTAGATGTTCCTTACAACTTTGAGATCACAGCACCGCCCCACGTACCAGGTGCTCCCGAGATTGTTAACGAGCAGCCAGAAGAGTACACCAGCCCTCAGATGGCGGCTTTCTGTGAACTTATGGGACTTGCAAATATATGGGATGCCACAGATACAGAGAGGCGACAGAGGAAAGCACAGGGACCGCCCAAAACTGATCAACGATTCTCTGGTCGTGGCAGAGGTCGTGGAGGCGGTAGAGGACGAGGAAGGGGGCAAGGGAGAGGCCGTGGAGGAAGATGGTGATGGAGTTGAAGTTTATATAGATGAATGGGCGTATGCAATCACAAATATTAGAGCACAGCCATCCCTAATCTTTCATCAGAAGCCGACTAAGGGTACGGGCATCTACAAGCATCTGCCTCAGTAGAACCGCCAATGACTACGGCATATATTTTAAAGGATTCAACTTTAATTCGGATATTTGCAAACCGTCTTCCAAAAAGTCGTAATAAATAGTGTCATAATAATCAAAGTTTGAGCAGCTGTGAAATTCAATCATCAAATGCACGGGCTAGGCTGGCATCAAGCTTAGGCGGATGGTGGGGTTCTTGGGATGACCAGGCTCCGTAGCAACCAAACCAATCAGGAAATAGAGTAAACAGTGCAACTGTCCTACGCCATCGATAACGTACAACTCAACCTTACCTATTGCACCTTTGCCCTATCACCCTCAACAATAAGGTTCAGCCGCGACTCCTTACCAAAACAATACACAAAGCACCATCCTAGCAGTTTACGGTTCTGCAATATCGCATCTAATTATTCACGAGAAAGATTAGAGGTATCTGTCTCATTTACCCAGCCTTGTTTGTCTCCCCTCACTATAACCCATGATTGATTGCCCCGCTAACCGCTGGAATGCAATAGCATCGCAACTCGACCTTTTGAGACCTCGTCGAAATCGCCGCTCACAATGGCTCAAGCCTTCTTAACTACCGTGTTAGTCTCTCTACATTATTCCCAAACGCCGTAACCATGGAGTCCCCGTGTTCGCCGCCGCACACCGCCAGCATGTTTCGATACTTGAACCCGAAGTCGCTTTTGACGATGCAGCAGTTGGAAACGACCATTATACCCGTCTCGCTATCGGGAGAACCTCTGATGTTTGTGGATGAGTTGACACTTGCTGACCCGGGAACTTTGGTGAATAGTAACCAGCGGACGAGAAACCAGTTCCGCCCGCGCGTGGGCAAGGGCGGTTCGGCCAGTTATCAGTTGCGACAATATGCTGAGGTGACGCTCGGCGGTGGCAGCTTGCGCAAGGTTGTCAAGCTTCCAGAAGGCGAAGACGAGAACGAATGGTTAGCTGTCAACAGTAAGTTTACCAAAGTTGAGCATTGTGAGGAGACGTGGCTAATTTGATGGCCCAGTGGTGGACTTCTATAACCAGATCAACCTTCTCTACGGTGCCATTACCGAGTTCTGCTCACCACAGTCATGCCCTGAAATGAAGGCTACTGATGAGTAGGGTTCCCTAAGCCAAGGACAACTCAGAAACTGACAGAAATAGGTTCGAGTATTTGTGGCAAGACAATGAGAACTACAAGCGTCCAACCAAGATGCCTGCGCCAGCATACATTGAGCAGCTCATGTCATGGGTGCAGGCGAATATCGACAACGAACAAGTCTTGCCCAGCAAGATCGGTAGGCATTGGATGGTTTCATAGTCTCGGGAACTTACACTAATAGTCACCAGGCGTACCCTTCCCCAAATCATTCCCAGCGCTGGTTCGCCAGATCTTCAAACGCATGTACCGTGTATATGCACACATCTACTGCCACCACTACCCCGTGATTCGTGAGCTCGGTCTCGAGCCGCACCTCAACACGAGCTTCAAGCAGTACGTGCTGTTTGTTGATGAGCACGGCCTGGCGAGTGGTAGAGATTACTGGGGTCCTCTTGGTGATCTGGTGGACAGCATGCTCAAGAGCGACTAGGAGAAGTTTGAGGGTGAAGGAACTGGTACAGGTACTGACACTTAGCAATTGGGAGTTTTGGGCGTTTGAGGAAAGGTTCTAGAGTGTAAGAAGCTGTTTGGCTGTATGATCATGATTGATAGGGAGCAGGCTGTTAGTCGTTCCGCGCCATTGGGGTTCCGCACTATAGTAACTTGCATGTGCATTAACAAGAATGAGCCCTGAGGAATCAACAAGACTATTATTTTGGTATTCCATGGACCGATTGACCTTCTCTGATAGAAACTCAAGAGCCAAGAGATACAAATGTCTGATATTTGATATTTGATATTGAGTTATGTAATCAGAAAGTGGGTGCCTGGAACGGACGTAAGGCATCAAGCGCCCGAAAATTGCCGAGACCCCAGGCTAGCAACAACCTCCAAGTGAATCGAAGCCGAACATCAACCATCACACCCTTCTTCTCATCTCCCTCCTTCTCGTCCTCGTCAAAGCAGCCGCCGTCATGTTCTCGCGACAGGTTCTCCGCGCCGCCCGAGTCGCCGCTCCTCAGCGAGCCCTCGCCCTCCGAGCCGCCCCCGTCCGATCCTTCGCTGCCGCTGCCTCGACCGAAGTCAAGCCCCCGATTTCCGTCTTCGGCGTTGATGGCACATATGCTACTGCTCTGGTAATAATGCACCGCCTACAATGAAGAAAGCATCGTACCTCGAACCTTTCATGTGTCAATTGGCTTCGTAGGCCAATTGTACTCCCCTCGTCATGGCACAGAAACCTCAATTGGAATCGCGTCGTCGCTGACACGCAATTTTTTCTTTTGCGTCAATTTAGTACACTGCCGCCGTCAAGACCTCGAGCATCGACGCCGCTGCCGATGCCCTGAACAGACTCGGCGCTCTCATCGAGAAGGACCCCAAGCTCGCCGCCGTCCTGTCCGCCCCTACCCTCACCGCGGCCGACAAGAAGGCCATCGTCCAGGAGCTCGAGAAGCAGATCAACACCAAGGACGAGACCGTCAAGAACTTCCTCGCCACCCTCGCCGAGAACAACCGACTTGGACTTATCCCCGGTGTTGTTGAGAAGTTCTCTTCCATCATCTCTGCCGCCCGCGGTGAGGTTGAGCTCACTGTTACCAGCGCTCAGGTACGTTTGTGGATATATCAATCGACATGGATTGGAAGCGGGAAGCTACGTCACAACATATCTATACTGGGGATACGACAAGGATGGATGAACAGATGGATATCATGGCATGGAACATAAAGGACAATGGACTGACATTGTCGTCTCTAGGCTCTCGACAAGCGAACTCTCAACCGATTGGAGACTGCCGTCTCCAAGTCTGCCTACGTCGGCCAGGGCCAGAAGCTTAAGGTCACCAACGAGGTATGTCTAGACCATACCATCACCACGACTCAACTCCTAACCCCCTCCCCCAGGTTAACCCCGAGATTGTTGGTGGACTCGTCGTTGAGATCGGTGACCGAACTATCGACCTCAGCGTCTCTTCCCGCATCGCCAAGATGAACAAGCTCCTCACGGACTCTCTGTAAAACCACCAACATAGTATACAAACTCTATTTAGTGTCTCCTTTGCCTCGTCTCGTGGGATCCGTCACCACGCAAAACTAGCTCTAAGCGGCTTGCCCATCGACTTCTGGGGCTTCTCTTCCGCCTGTTTCTTTTCGAGTCCTCCAAGCCCAATTGCGGTTGTATCCCCGGGCTAGAGGAGAAGAATGGGGAGAGCGTCGATGGAAAGAATAGTGTAGGAGGGTGTGAACAGGGCATGCAATAAAGCAGTTCCCCAATTGAATTCTCTTTGTTCGGCGTGATGACTTTCAGTTTGTCTGTCTGTTGTAAAAAGAAAAAAAACAATGATGAATCTCTCTGACTTGAAAGACGAGCTCACACATAATCGAAATCTTCACCCCAATCAAACAGCTGATGTCAGTGACTTGAACATATTTATCATTCATTGCTATAATGTGATGTCATTGGATATTCATCACAGACAACGATACGAAAGAAAAACTTTACTGTAACATGACTACTTGGATTGCTGAATGATATGTCTAAGCCCATAAACTCAGGATACCTTGCTACTCCAGAGCACGGCACAAATGGCCAGGCCTGCTTTTGAGAACGCCCAATTACCTATTCCTTCCTCTTGACAGCATCAATCTTTCAATTCACACAATAACCGTGCAAGTCTCCTATGCTTTGGTCTCGAACTCGTCATCATGCTCATAGTTGCCATCCTTCTTATCATCTTTGTACCTCTCAAGCTGCTCGGAGACGTAGCTATGCATGTGAGCATCGGCTTCAGTGCGCTCCCTGGCTCGATCTGGATCATCGTGATAGATCGAGTTGGTCACGGAGCGAGTATCATCGTCAAAGTCACTGCGGGCACCGATTGACCGAGCTGTGGACGACCGCCTGATGCGAGGCATACCAGAGTGAGGAACACCTGTCTCGACGCTTCGATGGAAGATGTCGTCAAAGTAGTGGCTCATGGCAATTGAAGGCGTGCGAGGAGTATGAGGAAGGCGGCAGTTGACGCTATAAATGTTAGCAAACTTGTTCATCACCAGAAGATTACACAAAACATACCCAGTATCATGAATCATGCGAGCAATCAGTCCAGTCCATCCACACTGGTGAGTAGCTCCCAGACCACGGCCGTTATCACCATCAAAGAATTCGTGGAACCAAAGATAATCCTTCCAGTGCTCATCAAAGTCAAGACGATCATCACCGCCGTTGATGCTGCGTCTTCCGTCATCGGTACGGGCGAAGAGGTGCTGCAAACGGTGCTGAATCTCTTCAGATACCTTGCCCAGGTGCATGTAATCACCACTACCAGTCGGGCACTCCACCTGGAAGTCTGGTCCGTAGAAGAGGAAGAACCGTTGCAGGGATTCCACAAGGAGGAAGTTTACACAGAGCCAAATAGGTCCTCTCCAGTTACTGTTGCCGCCAAACAGACCACTATCTGAGTCACCTGGCACGTATCCAACACAGAACTTCTGGCCGTTTACGTCCATGGAGAATGGGTTCTCCTTGTGAAACTTGGAGAGGGAGCGAATACCGTGGTCACTGAAGAACTCGTCCTCGTCGAGCATGCGCTTAAGGATCTTCTCCAATCGGTCCTTGCTCACGATGGACAACAGAATACGGTTGCCCTTACCTCGCTTTCGGATGCTGGCCATGTTTCTCTCAGCCAGATCGCATCGGTTCTCAATGAACCAGTCAACTCTCTTCTTGAAAGAAGGGAGCCTGTTGATCAACTCTGGTTCCAGAGTAATGGTCGCATAAAGAGGGATCAAGCCCACAAGCGATCGCACGGGCAGCTGCTGGATCCAGGGGCCGCCCCAGGAAATAGCATCATAGTAGAAGCCATCCTCCTCATTCCATAGGGACTTTTCGTCCTTGTGGCCGGTTCTGAAGGTCATCGCATCACTAATGAAGATGAAGTGCTCGAAGAACTTGGATGCGATATCCTCGTAGATTCGGCGATGCTTGGCCAGCTCAAGAGCAATGTTGAGCATAGAAAGACAGTAGAACGCCATCCATCCAGTACTGTCGGCTTGCTCTAGGACACCGCCAGTGGGCAGAGGCTCTGAACGGTTGAACAAGCCAATGTTGTCTAGACCCAAGAAACCTCCTTCGAACACGTTCTTGCCATCGGCATCCTTACGGTTCACCCACCAGGTGAAATTGAGGAGTAGCTTCTGGAATACGCGCTCTAGGAAGTCCAAGTCCTGACGACCATACATCTTGCGCTCAATCTTGAACGTTCTGAAAGTCGCCCATGCATGAACTGGGGGATTCACATCACCAAAGTTCCATTCGTATCTGGAGACATGTTAGCACATGATGTTCTAGGGATCAAGCAGAGCAAGTCACTTACGCCGGCAACTGTCCATTGGGATGACAGTACCACTCTCGAGTGAACAAATCAAGCTGCTTCTTGGCAAAGTCGGGGTCAATCATGGCCAACGGAATACAGTGAAAGGCACTATCCCAAGCAGCAAAGAAAGGATACTCCCATGAATCGGGCATGGATAGAATGTCGTCGCAGTGCATATGTTTCCAGGCCGAGTTTCTGATATCTTTCCGGGAAGCTGGAGGAGGCGGCATAGTAGGATCACCATTCGCCCAGTGGTCCCAGATGAAGTGATAATGTTGTTTAGTCCACATCATGCCGGAGAAAGCTTGTCGCTGGATGTTGCGCAAATCATCTGCCATGGGAAGAGGACTGAGCCTGTAGTAGAACTCATCGGCCTCCTCCTTGCGGCTCTCAATAACATCATCGAAGTCTTCCTCGTCGAGGTAGTTGTCGTCTCTCCTGGTAAAGCGGAATCGAACGACTAAATCAAGAGTTAGTTACAAATTTTGTAGCTTGAAATCAATAATACTTACCAGCACATTCACCGGGGTTAACACCGCCGTCTTCGTTAAAGTTGAACCATGCAGCACATTTTGTGCCAGTCTTGGCAGGGTTAACGGCCTCCTTCTCTCCGTCGACAATGTATCGGTGGAACGCATCCTTGACATAGGGTTGCTTGTTCTTTTGGTCATAGAGAGCCTTGAAGTTGGTATCGTTTTCAGTGAACATGAATTGGGGCATCACATCGTCACCGCTGGAGCCAACACCGGGTGAAGGAGAGCACAAGAAGTGTCGCTCACCCAAGCTCCAGTGGTTAGACTTGGCCACATTCTCGTCGACGTATTTAATTGAAGGCTTCTTCTCCTCTGGCTCTCGACCCCAGCTCCAAGTATTGCGGAACCAAACCTGGGGAATGATGTGGAGAGGCGCAGGATCCGGGCCTCGGTTCCAGGCAGTAACTCGGAAGAGGATCTCATCGGGGTCATCGGTCTCTTTCGCAGTCTCAATGAAGATGTCCCAGTATCTGTCCTCGTCAAAGACGCCGGTATCGGTGATCTGGTATTCTTTATCTTCCTTTCCTCTTCGAGCGTTTTCGTCGATCAGATCTTTGTAGGGGAACTTTTTCTGTGGATATTTGTAAAGGAATTTCATGTACGAGTGCTATCATGACTGGTCAGCTTAGAGTGAGTTTGGGAAAGTGGGCGGATTACAGTCTAATTAAATCGTTAGCAGGCCAATTGAGTGAAAGTAAGATGCGAAGATGACTGACAGGAGTATTATCGACGTGGAAGTGAGCCTCTTTTACACTCTCGCCATGGTTGCCCTGGGGATTTGAGAGGCCAAAGAGACGCTCCTTGAGGAATTCACTGTAGACTCATTAGCAATCGTGGTTCATTATCCTACAGTGACATTTAACTAACTCTTCCTCGTTCCAGAAGCTGAAGCCAATGTTTTGGTAGCCGTGGGTATCGCAGACACCAGCGATACCGTCTTCACCCCAACGGAATGCGCGCGATCGAGCGTGGTCGTGAGGGAAGTCTGACGTAACTTGTTAGTTCCGTTGATGAGATGCGCCATTAAAAATGGTTACTTACGACTCCAGGCGTCTCCATCGTGACTATAATCCTCTCGGACTTTGCGTTGGTTAGCAATTGGCTTATCATGACTGGTCCTGGTTGAGCACTGTCAGAATCACATGCCTGTAGCCCATTGTCTCTCAGCAACGTAAGGACCCCATTTCTTCCAGTACTTGGTGCGATCGCGATCCTCCTTGAGGCGTCTTTCTTCCTCGGTGAGGTATTCGTGACCGTCATGGACAACCATGGCTCAGAATGAAGCTCAACGAGAGCTCAACGAGGGGCGGGAAGCACGGGCGACGATCGACGAGGGGTAGCAACGGTTTACTTTGGTGGGGGATGATGAGGTCAATTGGAGCGTGTGGGGAAGCGGAGAGGGGAAGAATAACAGAGTAAAAGATGAAGGACGGTGACGAGAAGCTTCAAGAGTGTAGGGAAGTCTCCTCTGGTGAGGAGAGGATGAAGAGAGGAGGATGAAGAGGAAGAGGAGGTGAGAGGTTAGAAGAAAAGAGACCGAGTAAGAAAAACAGCTCTCAACGTTAGCTACTGGTCCTGGTCCTTAGTCTACACCTTACCAAAAAAGCGAGACAGACAAGACACACGGGATCGACGATGGTGGGTAGGATCAAGAATGATAGTCTCGGTTGTGCCTGAGGCTTGGACTAGTTTAGCTGTCTTTGCTGTCTTTGCTGTCTGTTGTGGCTTCCTCCTATCTCGTTGAAGTTGATTTTTTTGTTCCTGGCTTTACTGATAACCCAAGGATACCTTAGCACATGGCACATGGTTCAACGAGGATCGCTGACCAACCGATTGTATCAGCGGCCGCTGCATATCCTCCGCCATTCTCCAAACATGGGTATTTGTCTCTGAATTGGTACTAGACCTACCAGCTCTTGCAGTAGAGTGACATTGAACTCTACGGTTAGCAACAGGCGGTTAGACATGGACCTGGCTCTTCAACTCCACCAAGAACACCATCATCGGCCATCACTCGGCGGGCTCACTGTTGGATAAGAGCATCACAGTCTTCTCTGGTATGAGAATGCTCTGTCAACAAGAGAAACACTGCATGATACACAAGAGAGAAACAATATTGTCATGTTACACATAATTTCTCTTATACGAGAGTCATGAAGCGTTCACTGCAGAGACAGCTTTTACATACCGGTGAAGCATGGCGTATGCATGGTGGCGTTTCATAGTACCTAATTCGCAACGCTAAAAAGCTTCCTGAGGTTTTTTTAATGCGGTAATGACGTATTTCTAGCGAGGAAAGAAAAGTTGAGCGCTGTTGTCAGAATCAAGGTTCTGGACCATGTTCTCTCATGAAAACAGAATATGACAAGTCCTATTTTTGGTAGACTCGAGTCAAGGGAAATCGATAAAATCCACAAAATCAAGAGGTACCAATAGGATGCGGATAGAGTTTTTTCGGTTTACCCAGCTGGGGAAATCTTGGCTGGGGAAGGTCAGGATTCTCTCGTCTCATCCTTGTCTTCTCCAAACTTGTGCCCCATACATACGTGTTGCCCAGCTGCAGATGCGAGCATGTTGGAGATCCGTTCCCTGCCATCGATATGGATCATATCATAATAAC
>NC_030986.1:4032197-4038149 GCF_000149955.1 Fusarium oxysporum f. sp. lycopersici 4287
TCGGAACGACATCAAAATCTTGAGGTTCCAGGGTAGACAATCCACTAACACGATCTCCCATGATCCCCTGCTAGGGGCTGAATCACCCAACTCATGATGACTTCTCTCCCGAAAACTCCGATCCTTGTTGAACCTCAGGCCACGGTTAATTGCAATAGCCTCAGCTGTGCCGTTATAAACGACACAGCGCCTGTTCCTGAAAATGACGTTAAGCCACCTGTGTCGAGAGAGAAATCATTGGACCAGGACCATCCCTGGTGGCACCTAAAGTCTCACTCATCCCAGGTCCAGGTACAGAAAAGCTGCCCTGCTTCAAAAATCGCCAAGCTTGTGCCAACCTGTTCCAAACGTAGCCAACCTACGCCTCGCCTCAACAAGCCTCATCCCCATCGTCAGATGTCTACTCCGCCACCATAGGCTTCGTGGCTGTCTTGTCAATTCGTCGTCACCTTCGTTTATTTGCCATCTGGCGATCGTTTTCCCATATCAATTATTAAAGCTGGCTCTCGATTATACCATTTTCATAAACTCTGCTCGAATTCCGAATTCCGTCTCATACCGCCTAGGTTATACATACATCCATCTGAATTAAGCTAGCGACACTCGATAACACGTTCACTATTCCACCCGACACTTTTTCCTTTCTTGACTATTCTCCAAAACTAAGTCTCGGACACAAAACGAATACAATGTCTGACGCTATATCATCGTTTCTCCGGAGGGTAATTGTCGAATCTCCTCCTGGAGAATGGGCTGTGCGCCAGCTTCGCGAGCTTCTCATTGGCGCCCTTAAGCAAGGTCCTATCCCTCAACACGTTTCTTTTGAGATGGACGGCAACCGACGATATGCTCGAAACCACAGAATGGAGACCGTAGAGGGTCATCACCGAGGATTTGAGGCGCTGGCTAGGGTATGCTATCCGCGATCCCGCAATTGCGCGACGTGCTAACGAGCAATATCTAGATCATGGAAATTTGCTACAAGTCCGGAGTTAAGGTAGTGACTGTATACGCCTTCAGTATTGAGAACTTCAATCGACCAAAATATGAAGTGGAGGGTCTGATGGAGCTGGCCAAGATCAAGCTGGAGCAGCTGACAAAATATGGCCATATCCTCGACCGTTACGGTGCCCGTGTGCGCGTTTTGGGCCAGCGCGAGATGATCCGAAGCGACGTTCTTGAAGTGGTCGACAAGGCTGTCGCGAGAACCAAGCACAACAACAAGTCAGTCCATTGTATCTGAAGGAGCGAACCAGTTGCTAACGCGTATCCAGGGCCGTTCTGAACATTTGCTTCCCATACACCTCGCGAGCCGAGATCACTTCCGCAGTGAAATCAACAGTGCAAGAGTTTCTCGCTCCCACACCTCCTCGAAGCACACCCTTCTCCCCATCTCGAATTCGACAGAAGATCCTTTCGCGCCAGCTGGACGGTCGCGAGGGGCTACCTACAATCCCGGATGTCCTCCCCGAAGAGGTCGAACCATTAGATGGAGATGATGCCAAGAAGGACAGCGATGGAGATTCCTCATCGCCTACACTGCAACCCGACTCCCCTCCTCCTCGGCTGCGCGCAAGAAACAGCGCTGCCAGCCTTTCGGGCTTACCAAACCCCGAAACAATTACAGCCGAGACCTTGGACAAGCACATGTACACTGCAAACGACCCGCCTCTAGATATCTTTGTACGAACCAGCGGAGTGGAACGCCTCAGCGACTTCATGCTCTGGCAATGCCATCAGGATACACAGATCTTCTTCGTCGATACTTTGTGGCCTGACTTCGACCTCAAGGACTTCATCTGGATTTTGCTCGAGTGGCAATGGAGGCAGAAGCAGAAGGATCGCGACGAGGCAGTGGTTCGGCCTTCTTCTGTTACAGCGTGATTTGATTCTGGTGGCAGTGATACCCTGGTTGAGTAGAAAATCCAAACAGCTTTCATCATAAGCAGTCTTGGGATGGTTGAGAAAGGCGTGTGAATTTGAAGATTCTGGTGTTAGTTTTGCTGGGGTTAGTGAGCGATAGACTTTAATACGCTCACAATACCATTTTCTTAGTTTGTACAAGATAAGCTTGTTTGCGTTGGTTCTATACTGGTTCAATCACTGGTTCTTTGTAAACAGATCTTTCATCACCAATGGATGTGAGGTTATGACGAAATGGCTATCGATATTGATACCCCACGCGGCGTAGGACATTCCTCCGTGATCAATATCTGATTAACCGCTAAAGACTTGAACATTATATTCAAACATGGAATTGAGATTGTGGAAGACAGAGCCATTCTCTTTGAATTTGACGTAATTGCTAACTCGGAGACTAATCTGGTTAAAAGTCAACATTGATCTCAGTCGCATGTGCCTTGTTCGTTAAAGATACTCCGTCATCGGGGGCTGGTTTCTCCGGGGCTGCGGGTCGGGTCCTGTGAGTCTCTGTGCCCCCTAGAGTTACAGCGTGTACAGTGAGCGCCGCGGCATTCGCAGCGCTGAGTCTCCAAAATCGAATGGGAGTGGAAGACAGACAGCCATCCAATCCATATCCCATCCCGCTTTCATTTCTGCTACTACGCGTGCTCTCTTTTCTCCCCTCCTCATTATACACAGATTCTTCTCACCACTTATGGCACCAGAGCGCAAAATGACCTAGCCTTTTGTTTTCTACCTGGCCGATACCAACTGTTACTTGCCTATTTACCTCCCGTCCACATCATACCTCTCTTGATTCAAACCTTCTGCCGCCAGCTTCGTCCCGCCGTCTAATCTCGAACTGATCGACCGAGCCGCCTCAGTCCTCTCTACTCTTTCGCGTTTTCCACCATGAAATCGGCCAAGGCGCCCGCGACGGAGAACTCGTCGCACCGCCGGTCGCAGCCCGTCCGTCAGACTCGTACGAACCCTCCGCGAAGCATCGCGAACTTGGGTCGTTCTGGTGGTGCTGGCAGAGACTCAATCGGCGGTGCCGAGCAACCTATCGACATTTTCCCTGCGATTACACACTTTGCCGATGCCATTACTGCACTCCCAAAAGAACTCGTTCGGCATTTTACACTCCTCAAGGAGGTTGATGCCAAACTTTTCACCCCCGAAGATCAGCTCTTCCGACTTGTTGAAGCTGCCACCAACGCTCCTGTTTCCGAGGCACGTCCGAACAACGAGGCATCCAGCGCCAATGCTCCTGGTTCGGCGCCTATGAGTGCGCAGAATAGCTCAAGTGGTATTGCATTCAACAATAGCGTCCAGAGCGTACCTTCAGTCGATGAATCGAACAGGGATGCTGTTTTCGATCCATCCAATCTTCCTCGTCGTCACCTCTTTCGCCAGACCGCGCTCAAGATCCAAGAAATGCTTGTCTCGCTCGAAGAAAAGAACCACGTTATCTCGACAGCCAACGAAGCACTCCAAGCCCAGCTCACTCGGATTGAAGATGTCTGGCCTCACCTAGAAGGCGAATTCAGTGACGAGGCCAAATGGGGAAGCACCACACATTGGGCATATCCTGAAAATCGCTTCTCCAAGGCCTCTCATGTCGATCGAACACGGCGCGACGGTGCCGCAGCCATATCTGCAGCTGCGCAGGCCCTTGCTGACGAGGCAGCCGCTAGAAGCGATGCTCGCAAGCAAGCTGTACAAGCAAAGAAGAATTCGAGAAATCACAACAATAATCATAACCACTCTAATGCCCATAACCACGATTCGGAGGGAGACGACCATGGTGGCAAGCACAAGCCTGAAGCTCCAAAGAAGACAGCCAAATCGCGGAAGACAGTGACAGCAACGGAAACAGCCAATGTCGGACTGGGCATTTCTACGGCTGCGACTAATAACGGCAACCCACCACAGAAGCGACGCAAAGTTGAAAAGACGACTAATGGTGCTGCGGCGACAACAGAGCGTGCAATGAGCTCGGTTTTTGGAAATGTTGCACCAAAGGCAAAGACAACAAGTCCTAGAGCAACTCCCGCACCCGAGGCACCTAAGAAGAGAAAAGCTCTCCCTTCAGGAAGCGGCCAGTCCAAGAAGAGGTACGTCCCAGAATCCGTAGGAGATGCTCTCAAGACAGGTTCTAACATGGTGATCTGTAGCAGAAACGGCGTAACTGGTTTATCCAATTCGGTCAACTCGTCGCCCGTCATCACCGAGCTACCCTGAGCCAAAGCTACCCCCTGTTCGCGCATCACCAGTACCGGTTCCTACTCCAAACCCGGCTCGGACTCGTTCGCGACAGAACTCAATACAGACTGTAAATACGGATAGCAACAAGGCAAGGCCGACATCATCGGCTTCTAATAAACCCAATGGTATTGCAGCTAGCACGCCAGCCGCTGGAGCTCCAGCAGCTAGTGCGCTTCGCAACGGTGCTGAACCCAAGACTCCAAAGGAGACGAGTGCACCGATCAAGACCGAAAATCCTAAGAAAGAAGTTGAGAAGACAGAAACTGCATCAGCGCCTCCGGTCCCTACTCCTACCACCACTGCCACCATCTCCACCACTACGACAGCCGCAACCACCACCGCTGTTACGACTGGCAGCAAGAAGGATACCAAAAAGCCGGAGGAGAATGATCGCAAGAGCGAATCGCTACCACCAGTTCCACAGACATCCACAGTTACAACAAAGAGTGGACGCGCCAGTAAACCATCAACGCCAGCATTGGCAACGTTCCAAGAAGCAGTGCAGCCCCGAGCACGCTCATCGAGGAACAATGACGGGACTGGTACTGGAAAGAAAAATCAGAAGAAAGCTGCACCTACCATTCATGCAGCTGTTGCTGCTCAACTGGCCGAAGAAGATACGAACAGCAGCATGCAAGGCGACGAAGATGACGGTGATGTTGATGCAGATGAGCCAACATACTGTTACTGTAATGGGGTCTCCTACGGCGAGATGGTAGCTTGCGATGCTGTTGAGTGTCCTCGCGAATGGTTCCATCTGGAGTGCGTTGGACTGAAGGTCGCACCGACATCAACAGGTAAGTTGTTGCAAAAGAGGACTGAACTATCAGACGAACTAAACGCTAACTTGGTGTAGCGAAATGGTATTGCGAGGACTGCAAGGAACGCCTCAAAGCGGGAGGTAAAAAGGCCAATGGTCGATAAAGGTCAGGCGACATTTGCATGACGCGAGTCACGGGCCAGTCACGATGGCCTCACTTTGAAATCGACGATTGGTTCTAAAACAAATTGCACTGCCCATAGACTGAATGGGCGAATGTATACGACAGACACATACGGCGTTTCCTTTGTTTCTTGGGATGGCGGTGGACGCGGTCATACAGTACCCGTTCTTTGTTTCTGGTGTTCTCAAATGGTTGAGGGAGGTTTTGTTGAACCGAGGGTTATGTTATCAAGTTCTCATCTGGAAGTGCAGATGCTGTATAGGGACTGGGACTATTCGTCCAGGTGTTATTCTCAATTCTATAGAAAGCGTTATGGTGTAGCAGGCGAAGATGCGAATATGGATGGAGAGCCAGGGGCAAAATGCGGGGGAGTTTGAGGGGTGTGTATTGCATTGCATTACGTACATTGGCCCCCGTCTGGGCGGAATGAATACACCGTTGGATTTGACCAATGGAAGCACTTGCTTGAAATGTGTTAGTGATGACCGGATGAGGAGAGGCGAAGAGAGGAGGGGAAAAGTCACGATGCTTGATCTGGAGCTGATGGTGGTTAGGTTGTGCTCAGTGCTGAGATTACAGCCACCTCAGCCGAGCTTGACACCAAGGTTCGAGGGTGGTCTAGCCGTGGTCACGAGGTTCACGATGCAGACCGCTAAGAGCAAAATGTTAGGTAATTGAATTCTGAGCCGCCAGAGTGCAAGGGGTAGCTTGAGGCATTGGCCAACGGCAGAGGGCGACAAGGGGGAGCTTCTTTTATTCTGGTGGTTGTGAGGCTTGCAAGTGTTTCTAGTCCGCGGTAGCGAAGCTAGGATCTGCAACTTGTGAGGAGCAAGGAACT
>NC_030986.1:4038496-4151486 GCF_000149955.1 Fusarium oxysporum f. sp. lycopersici 4287
GTCCCCCTTAATGGCCGGTGTCTTTTTTTGTCTTCTCCCGTCTTCTCCCTTTTACCTTCGGTGATAGGCTCCGGGGGGGGGTGCGGCTGCGGGTACACGGCGCTTATAAGCTGTAAGTGTCCCGGCCGCGCTCCGAGTCCGCTGGCGCGGAGAGGAGATCACGTTATTACACTGTCATGATGATATATTCGTAATCAAGCACAGATCTGGAAAGTCTTGACGATGGTACCGAAATCCGATCATGATTCCGAGGACCTGCAATGGTGATGCACAAACATGTTGCACAATAATGCTATTGTGAACCTCCTTTTCTGAATGATCGCGATCTCGGTTGGCATTCAACAGGTATTCAGGGGCCTCAGTCTGGAGTGCATGTTTGATGAGGCGGTGTCTTTCCCATGTCATCTGGAGAAACAGCCGATATAGCTTAATTACACGATGTTCTGGGGGCGAGCTGAGAAATCTCATCTAGGTCAGACACTATGAGGCACGTGCAACAGCTGAATCGCATGTTGCCAGGATGCTAGTCGTACTATGGCATATCATATGGTCAGTGTGATTCAGGAACGTGGTATGTTTCTTGGCTGTCTGTGCTTAGCATTTGGGGGTTGTTCAAGGCTGTTGACATTGAGATGAGGTTTCGGGAGGGAGGATACTACGATATTAGCGTAATTGGCCTCTGTTACCACTGACAATAGGACCCCGGCTGACATGTCTGGTCCCTCGGCGGCTGGAGTCGGTGTTCGTCTCCGTGGTCGGTCTCGGCCTGGCGTGTTTAAGCTCCAGTTGGCGTCGACTAGGGCCGGAGGAAACGGGGTGCCGGTAACGACGATGCCCACCGGAGAGGGTAATGTTTACTTGAAAAGAACCCTTCTAGAGGATTTGAAATCTGGGGACCGGCATCTTTGCCGGTTCTCGAAGGAAATGCCTCTCTTTTACGTATCATTAGCATTTTTAAATTCTCTCAAATTTGTCTTCTCTGGCGGGCTCTGTCTCTCGAGACAGTTAGAGCATGAGTGCAGCGTTGTACGATTGGGGGTGGTAATAAGCCGGCGGTGCAAAGCGGGTAAGGTATCTTGAGGCAAAGATACTTTTTTCGTACCGAGGAGCATGCAGCGCCTCAAACTCTGCTGTTTTGAGACTGTCCTTGTGACCTGAGTGGCCACTGTACGCTATAGTAATGTCTTTTTTTCTTCGCGTAGGTGTCGTTCTTGGGGCTTCTAGCTTGGGGGGTCTAGAAGGAACGGATGCTTAGAAAAGGCCATTGCCGAATCGCGTTGCTGGACTCCCGACGTGGCCGACATTCTTTAGGTCACGAGGATCTCGGCGAATCTGTCAATATGTGATTTATTGTTTTCGAGATCTGGGGCTTTTTGATGCAATTCCTGTGAAACGAAGGCGGGGTTGTGTTGTTTCTATTACTCTACCCATACTCTACAGGTGCAGCCGTCCAGCCGTTGACGAAGGATGTCATTATATTACGTTTTGCTACGTTGCGTTTGGTTCTTGTTGAACTGTAAGAATCCACTGGCTGGCTCAGCAAAAAGGTTGTCTCGCATAGAGGAGGAGTACGGTTAGGTGGAAGAGCCTTGTCCGCGGACTTTACAACTTGCAACATGGAAGGCCATGTCACTTATACGAACTTGCACTATACAGCATATACGTCAAATGAATACATGAAGACGCAATGCAAGATTCTGGGGTAAGGACATGACTGCACTGTAGAAACATCTGATGGTCAGCAAGATGATGTGCAATTTGACGTGTTGTTGCCAAGACGAGATTTGACAAAATTAGCAGACGGACAAGCAAAAGCAGTTGGGGAGTTGATTTTTTCTGTTAGTCTTGGCTTCTCAGCGAGGTCGTTCTCATTACCAAATCTCGACTTGTTTCATCCAATCGAGTGGCACACCTCTTTTTTTTAGGCCGATCCGGCGTTAGCGGTTGCAGCGAAATTCTTTTCTTTGTTTGGACATTGGATTTCTGAGCGGCAACGGCTTTTGACATCTCATTACTCGCTAATAATTCATCATTGGGCGGTTCTTGATAGAATGGATGGATACTTGGTGAGCTGCGACATTCATCCTTGACTGACCGAGATTTCATGATGGATGGACACGGCATCAACTGTGACAGTCCAGGTAATGAATGACTGTGACAGACAAGCCATGGTGTCGTGTCGAATGCTCACCTGACGTCTCCAGACCCGAAAAGTCCATCCAGTCTTTGATTTCTATTACCCAATATTGTGCGATCCCGAGCTAAACAAATGCCCCGTGCATGAGTATGAGGTGCCAAACACCAACACCAACGTCCCTGGACTGGCCCCAGTGGCGCCGCTCCTTAGCTTCTTTTCTTACTTACTGTTGCTCATCGTTCGGGGTTCGCCTTGAATCTTGCCTTTCCTTTCCTTGCCCTGCTTGTCTCGTCTCGGTCTTGGGTCTTGGATCCCTTTCCCTGGCGTTTGGACCCTCCGGTCCCCGTCATGAGGTCTCCATTGAGGTCCCGTCCCTAGTTCCATTACCCATTCCTTGTCCTAGTCCTAGTCATAATAAATGGTCGTTGCACTAGACTAAACTTCATGGAGTTGCCTCGTGGAGTCGTTCGTTCGTTTATAACTATCCCCAAGCCCCCCGAGCCCTGATGCGCGAGTCGCTCTGTTTCTTCCTTTTTGATTCCAGACCATTTTGACGATAAGAAAGAATCCTCTGACCTTTAGATCTTATCTCTTGGTCATATCCTCTCCGAATATCGCAAACCATTTCGTCATCGCTTCTCGCCGCCCTCTATCGGCCTAAGCTTAACAATACAGACAGCACCATATAACAAGAAGACTCCGGATCCGGTGGCTAATAGAACGCCACTGCTATTTCGTGAATATTCTTTTTATTCAAACCTGAGATTTTTGCCAACCGTTTGGTTGGCGATCTCATTCCTACCTAGCCTACCTACCTAGTCTATTCTCACCTGACCTTTCCGTCCTCTCTCGCTGAGGTCGGCCATTGCATATCTTTATATCTTTAATTGAATGGCCCTCCCTCTTAGCCCCACGCACCACGCGGTGCCTCAGTTTGACCTTTCTGCTCTGCTCAAGGCCAAAATGTCACGCCCCGAATCTCCCAACAGCAACAGCGACAAGACTGCTCGATCGTCCTTCTCGTCTGTCCGAGAGAACGATGATGGCCTAGCCCAGACTTTCACCCGCTCAAAGATTTCCTCCTACACTCAAGGGCCGGAAGAGGTATTCGATGAATCACCCTCACCTTCCGTTGAGATTGCACAGCCGTCTTTTCAGGCTCCTCTGACGCAGCCTCACAGTCGGCTTCATGGCTTCTGGTTCCCCGCGGACAACTTTCGCGGATGGAAGCAGATCCCCATCAAGGGCAAATCCGCCAGCCGTAGCTGCGAGGATCTTCACAAGCTATCCATGACATGGAGCTCTCCAGCACCTCCCGCCGTCGCTGAGAAGGCTTCACCCAACAGCTACCAGACCGGAACCTCCCCTCTCGAGAGACTCCCCAGCGAAGTTTTGGGTACGTAAACGTGCGCGCATCGCATGCCAAAGAGTTCCTCAGCCATCAGCCATAAACCCTGCTGAACCCCGGTCCCAATTATATGACATACCTTGTACTAACTTGTCGATCACAGGTGCCATTATCGACCTTCTCGTCATCGAGATCCCTCCCAATGGCCTTACACCACGAAATGCCGACCTTATGGCTCTTCTCCTTACTTCGCGATCTATTCATGCTGCGACTCTCAACACACTCTACCGCCACATTACGATTCCTCACTCTCGTATCTTCCGAAAGTTCCTCGCAACCATCACTGAGTACCCCGCGCTCGCATCTATTGTGCGGCGACTCGACTTCAGCCACTTTAACCCCTCCACCATCTTCTCTACTGCAAGCGAGAGAGCCCAGACTCGAAACCTGACTTCCGAGACACTCTACAAATGTCTTGAGCTAACCCCATACCTGCAGGAGTTCCTGGCGCAAGAGTATATCGATGAGGATCTTGGACCTGATGTTATCAAGAAGCTCTTCTTCGAAATGCCCCGGCTCCAAGCCATCGACTTTTGCGGCTGCTCCTCTCCTTCTTTCAAGAATTCGTTCACTAGCCTCCTCCAGGCTCAGTGGCCCGATTCTTTGACTCTTACCCGTATTTCGTTCCATAAGTGCTTGAACTTGCCAGGCTCCGTCTTCGAGGCCATCCTACCCCGACTCGAACGAGCTACTCACCTCGATCTCGCTGGAACCAGAGTGACCGACAAGGCGTTGCAGAGCTTGCCTGAGACGGCAAGACTCACACACCTGAACTTGGCCAAGTGCCGAGAGTTGACCTCTGAAGTTGTTGTCAAGTTTGTTACAACTCATCCCGCGATCATCCAGACCATCACTGTCCTTAGCCTTGCTACTAATGCCAGCAGCCACCTCCTGCTGGGCAAGGCGGATGTTGATGCTATTCTTCCCCGACTGCCCCCTACCCTTCGATCGCTGAGTCTCAAGGGTAGCAGAATGGATCCTTCCCAGATTCCTCTTCTCACCCCTCTGGTCCAGCATCTGGAGGAGCTTGCCATCGGCCGAGGCCTCGATCTCCGTGACATCCACCAGCTCCTGTACCAAGCCCAGGAGTGGATTCCTCACAGTCTCCGATACCTCGATATCTCCGACCTGGACACTATCATCGGTAGTGCTAGCGCACTTCTTACCCCCGCCTCCGCCCCGCTGCAGGTTATCGAGCTCGAAGAGCGCGCATACGAGCGAGCGGCCAAGGCTAAGAAGAACCTTGAACGTGCAGGATGGACCCCCAAGGAGTTTGGCAGCCGTTACTGGCTAGTCCGCTTGAACACCGACGGAGCCTCTCTCGACAGCGGCGCCCGGTGGTGGAAGCTGGGCGCTGAGAGCTGGGGCATGAGGAAGATCCCGGTTGCGGAGGCCGATGTCGGAGGCATGTATGGCACGTTCATGTTCGGCCGAAGGCTGTAAAATGCCAATCTCCGACACCAGTTGCACGGATCTCTCTACTCTCATATCATTTTTTAATGGTGTTATGGTTTGATATTTATATGGGTAGATTTGGGTTGCATCTTGATTTGATATCCCGGCGCATAGCGGTCAAACTTAGCGATAAAAGCAAAGTCATTTTGATGGAAAAAAGCGTTCTGAAGCATGGATATGACGAAGGAAAAACGTGTAGATAATCAATAATGACTTTCATGAAATGATTAATCTTGATTGGTATAACTGTGAATGTGTATATATATGACTTGTCTGAACAAATAATCTCTGTTGCTGCCTTTCTAGTGTGATGGATGGCTGTATCTGCTTGTAAGAAGTTATACTCAGGCCCCAGCCTATCAGAATTTAGTCGCTGCACGACACAGCAATGCCGCCATTTTGAGCTGCAGCAAGATCAAAGATGACATCCTTGTCTTCAGGGAAGACGGGGACGGCGTGCCCATAGATAATATCGATACCGATAAACTATTCTTTACCTCAAATCAATCTCGCAGCTTTCCCGTGTGGCATAAAGCTTGATGTGGCGCCTGGACGACGGTGGCTGAACAAGATCACGTGGCACCCAAACCGGAACAACCAGGCGCCGTGGCAAGAACAGCCTCCTGCGACGTAACCGCGCCAAAGCGTGCCTTGCTCCTTGAATAAGCTCCAACTCCAACGACATATACAGCTTTGGTGCTCGACGGCATCATGGCTCCCAAACCGGATACCCCGTTCCGCTCTGCGGACATGAGCATGGTACAACTCTATGTCTCCAATGAAATCGGTCGCGAAGTTGTTACGGCCCTCGGCGAGCTTGGTCTCTGCCAATTCCGCGACGTAGGCAACCATCCATCAATTCTTGCATCAAGAACTGAGGCTAATCCACTGATGCATCATGCAGCTCAACGAGGATGTCAGCGCATTCCAACGCACTTTTACTCAGGAGATTCGACGACTCGACAATGTTGAGCGACAGCTGCGTACGTCATCCAAAGGGATCCACCAGAACACACGAATCTAACACATTGCAGGATACTTCTACGCTCAGATGGATAAGATCGGAATCCCGCTCCGAAAGCTGGACCTCGATGTCGAGCGACTTGCGTCACCCTCAACTTCCGAAATCGACGAGCTTGCCGAGCGAAGCCAGAAGTTGGAACAGCGAGTTTCTGCCCTGAATGAGAGCTACGAGACTTTGAAGAAGCGCGAGGGCGACTTGACCGAGTGGCGATGGGTTCTGCGTGAGGCCGGTAGCTTCTTCGACCGTGCTCACGGAAATGTCGAGGAGATCCGCGCTTCTACTGATAACGACGATGCTCCCCTTCTGTCTGACATTGAGCAAAACCAGGGTGGCCCCGATGCCGAGCGTTCTTTCTCCGGCATGAACATTGGCTTCGTCGCTGGTGTCATTGCTAGAGACAGAGTCGCCTCCTTCGAGCGTATCCTCTGGCGAACACTGCGCGGTAACCTCTACATGAACCAGTCTGAGATTCCCGAGCCCTTGATCGATCCTACCAACAACGAGGCCATCAACAAGAACGTCTTCGTTATTTTCGCTCACGGCAAGGAGATTCTCAACAAGATCCGTAAGATCTCCGAGTCCATGGGCGCTGATGTTTACAATGTCGACGAGAACAGTGATCTTCGACGTGACCAGATCCACGAGGTCAACAACCGCCTGGAGGATGTCCAGAACGTTCTACAAAACACCCAGGCCACTCTTCAGGCAGAGCTTAATCAGATCTCTCAGTCGCTGTCTGCCTGGATGGTTCTTGTCGCCAAGGAAAAGGCCGTGTATAACGCACTCAACAACTTCTCCTATGATAGCGCTCGGCGAACTCTCATTGCCGAAGCCTGGGTACCTACCAATGATCTTCCCCTGATCAGGACGACCCTTCAGGATGTTACTAACAGAGCTGGCCTCTCCGTCCCTTCTATTATCAATAAGATTCAGACCAACAAGACGCCGCCTACTTACCTTAAGACCAACAAGATCACCGAAGGTTTCCAGACCATCGTCAATGCTTATGGTACCGCCACGTACCAGGAGGTCAACCCGGCCATTCCTGTTTTTGTCACCTTCCCTTTCCTGTTCGCTGTCATGTTCGGTGATTTCGGCCATGCCATCATCATGCTTTCAGCTGCTCTCGCTATGATTTACTGGGAGAAGTCACTGAAGAAGGTCAGCTTCGAGCTGTTTGCCATGATCTTCTACGGCCGATACATTGCCCTGGTTATGGCTGTTTTCTCTGTTTTTACCGGTCTCATCTACAATGATGTCTTTTCTATGTCCATGACTCTGTTTGAGAGTGCTTGGGAGTTTAAGAAGCCCGAGAACTATACCAACACTACAAGCATCGTTGCCACTCTAAGGGAAGATGGTCACCGTTACCCCTTCGGTTTGGATTATGCATGGCACGGAAGTGAGAATGACCTCCTCTTCAGCAACAGTTTGAAGATGAAGATGAGTATCCTTCTGGGCTGGGCACACATGACCTACTCGCTCTGCTTCTCTTACATCAATGCTCGCCACTTCAAGAAGCCCATTGACATCTGGGGTAACTTCATCCCTGGCATGATCTTCTTCCAGTCCATCTTTGGCTACCTTGTTATTTGCATTGTTTACAAATGGTCTGTTGATTGGCTGGGCACTGGCCGCCAACCTCCTGGACTGCTCAACATGCTTATTTACATGTTCCTCCAGCCTGGAACTATTCCTGAGGGCGAAGAGCTTTACGCTGGACAGTCTGTTGTCCAAGTCATTCTCTTGCTCTTGGCTTTCGTCCAAGTTCCCATCCTCCTCTTCCTCAAGCCTTTCTATCTTCGATGGGAGAACAGCCGTGCTCGCGCCAAGGGTTACCGTAGCATAGGTGAAACCTCTCGAGTTAGTGCTTTGGACGGCGATGATGAAGACGCCAATGGCCACGGCAACAGCTTCGACGAAGATGGCGAGGGAGTTGCTATGATCTCTCAGAACATTAGTGAGGAGCATGAGGAGTTCGAGTTTAGTGAGGTTATGATCCACCAGGTCATTCACACAATTGGTAAGTTTATCTCAATCTACAATGGCATTGCACTTTGTTAACAAATGGCTAGAATTCTGTCTGAACTGTGTCTCTCACACTGCCTCCTACCTCCGACTTTGGGCTTTGTCTCTCGCTCATCAACAGCTGAGTATTGTGCTTTGGTCTATGACCCTTGGCCCTGCCCTCAAAATGAGCGGCGTTGTCGGTGTCATCATGATTGTTGTTTGTTTTACTATGTGGTTCTTCTTGAGTAAGCATTGCCAATCCCTTCTATCTTGATTGTTCACTAACACATCCCAGCCATTGCTATTCTCGTTTGTATGGAGGGTACCAGTGCCATGTTGCACTCCCTCCGTCTCGCTTGGGTCGAGTCGTTCTCCAAGTTCGCAGAGTTTGCGGGTTGGCCTTTTGCGCCTTTCTCGTTTAACACCCTGCTGGAAGAGTCGGAAGAGCTCAAGGATTACTTGGGTTAATTGGAAGGGTTCGCGTATAGGTTGCCTTTTTTTTTATAGCAGTAGACAGTGGTATTTTTATTGTATCATAGGTAGCATAGTGCAACATTAGAAACTCTGGGCTTTTGCCAAGTTTTCTGACTTAGAAGTCAAGCTGTCTGATAATCAGACAGAATGCCCACATAATTCCCAGCCCTTATAACAATAGAATCAAGCCTTGTTGTACATGTCCGTGAACGTTTCTGGAGCTAAATCCTTGTTATCCCCAAAGAGGTGCCGTCACCTCGACAGCTCTCTCCACCACTGCCCTCACCCTGTCTGCAAAAACCTTATTGTTAGACTCAACCTCGAGGTCTTCCAACCAAACCGTGGCATTCATCCTATCCACCTTGATTGACACTCCTGGCACAGGAATACCAATCTTGTGCAGCCTGTCAATCTCCTTCTGTTGTCTCTCCTGGAGTTGTGTATCCTCACCATCCCCCTCTGTCTTCATGGCATCATCGGCCTCGTCCTTCTTGATCTTCTCTTCGGTGTCCTCCACGGCTGGTAGTTTGGGGATCGTGACTGGGGCAACGTTGTCTTGACCGAACTGAGCTTCGAGGAACCAAAGAAGACGCTCAAGGCGCTCCTCTGGGGAAGCAGAGTGGTGAGGGTTCACATCGGGTAGCTCGTGCGAGTGTGAGTGCTTAGCGGAGGAGCGCTTGACAGCAGCAGGAGAACTCTCCACGGAGAAGAGAACAGCCATGACGGAGTCGGCGATGCCGTCGTTGAGCATATTGCCCTCCCACTCAAGCTCAACCTCACCGTTTGTGCGGTATCGGACTGAGACACATCCCATGACGAGGTAAGCTGCAACGAGGCTAGCAACCTCTTCATCAGCATCCTCCTGCTTCATTTCCTCGCCATCCGTGATCATATGATCGCCATGTCCATTGCTTTGACCATTCTTTCCACGGCGCATCTCGGGGAGTTCTTCGATGTTGCCAAACGTGCCCTCGAGGGCCCACTTGACGAGGTCGACACCTGCAGCACTGAGGGTCAGACGCTGCTTGCAGGTGATGGTGGTTGTGTTTAGGCCTGCGTACTCGCGGAGATCCTCGGGCGCCATGAGAGAAAGCTTGAAGTCGTTCTGGACGAGCACGCCAGTAACGAGAGGAGGTGCAGCACTTTGATCAGGATGAATGCTCTGAGGAGGCTGGACCGACGCAAGTTTTCCAACAACCTTGGCAGTCTTGTCGGCTTTGAAGGGGATACGAAGCTCTTCACAGTTGCGGGGTGAGTAGACTTTGACCTTTGCAGTTTTGTTTGCGTTGAGGGAGAGGAGTTTGGATTTGAGACGCATCATGTTGTGCTGTTCGCCATGAACAAGAATCTATCACAAACGTTAGCATACTGTTTGGTGATGAAGGAGAGAGGAGGCAGACGTACAACGACAGGAGCTGCAACTTCTTCGATAAATTCACGGTTCTCAACGCCATCGACGTGAGCCGCGAAAGAGTATTCCTGGACACTACACCTTCGAGGAATGAGGACTTTCTCGCCATCTCCTCCGGGCAGTCGACGAGCGCCCGCCATACTACGAGTCATAACTGCCTGGATCTGATCAGGTTCTTGCATGATCTGCTTAGCCATTGTGCCTTCGACGCTGTAACCCGTGATGATCACACCATTCTTCTCGCTGGGCGCCCACCGTTCTAGTAGCTCACGACTGACACCATTCTGAAGCATACCAGGACTGGCAAGCATAACACAACCGCCAACATCGTCGAACCTGTCCAAGTTCTTGAGAGAGCGGATGTACTTAAAGTCCCACGGTCCACCCTTACCAGCTCCATCGCCAGACGCCTCTGCCTCGGCCATTCGCTCACGGAACAAGCGTTTGATATTGTCGTTCATGGCACCAACGTAGGTCTGGTAGATGAGCATACACTTCCTGGCAAGGTTGCTGGCATAGTAGATGGGGTACTTCTGGAAGTCAGCATGCTTGCCCCAGTACTCGTCGAGAATCAAGAGTAGCTCCTGAGCTCGTCCGAGGGCAAAGACTGGCATGAGGACACGGCCGCCTCGGTTGAGGATACTTGTGATGGACTTCATAAGGGCCTGTTCTCTCTCGAGGCGAGGGACATGAGAAGCAATGCCGTAGGTGGATTCGGTGATAAGAACGTCAATCTTGACGCCCTTAGGAACCTCTGCTGAGACCAAATGTCGATCTTGTTCGCGAGAGTAGTCACCTGTGAAGAAGATGTTGAGGCCAGCAATCTCGATAAGGAACATGGCAGCACCAAGAACATGGCCGGCAGGGTAAGGGGTGATTCTGATGGAGGAGATAGTATGAGTTGTGTGGTAGTCGATGGCCTCGATCTGAGGAAATGTGTTTAGATGGTCTTGCTCAGTATACACTGGCTGTGTAGTAGGATTGGATGAAGTATTGCCCACTCGAACACTGTCCTGAATAAGCCACTTGTAGATGGCCTTTGTGGGATGGGTCATAAAGACACGACCCCTGAAGTTCGTCTTTGCGAGAACATATGGTAACGATGCTGCATGGTCGATGTGAAAACTATGGCTGATTAGCTGGAATCCTCTGATGGCATCTGGCTATCTAGAGATGATATTGGCGACTGGCGATTCAGGACAGGACGGCATCACAAGGACGAACAGCAAGGGCGTAAGGTAAGGGAAACGGGCAAACTGTATTGTATTGATCTGGCATACAAGAAAGCAAAGTCGTGGATGTCGTCATCACGCGAGCACGGTACAGGCCGCGATAGCACAACGCAATACGAGGCGGTTCTGTACCATCCGATCTATCACATCACATAATATCAAAACACAAAGTCGTCCCTCGCCCTGTCCAGCCTATGTACGTCGTTGCGGGAGTGGAAAGAAGGGGGTCGCTTACTGGCTGATGAGAAGCACGTCGACAGTGCTAAGATCGAAATCGTCGTAGAAGGGCAGTGCAGCGAGTCCATCGTATGCGGGATGTTGGCCGGCATCAAGCTGATAAAGGGCATTAGACAAGTATGCGGATAGACTTATCGACCTATTCTTACCATGACCGTCTTTCCCTTGTATTGAATAATATGACATGACCTTCCCACTTCGTTTCCTCCTCCCAGGCAAAGAAACATAAGTTCATCTGAAGGATCTACTGGCTCTTCCGCCGCAGCCGCGTTCATGGCAGAAGCCTTTCGTTTGGATGCCATTGTTGTAGATCCGCCGAGCTATGGTCCAGCTCACATTCGACGTCGAGGTTCTATATAGATTATTAGTAGAAGCAGCCTTGGGCCACAAGCTCTCCGATAGAAGGCTGCTGTTCACAGCTAATGACAGCAACTGGCCGCAGGGATAACAAAGAGATCAGATCACTATATCAATTAATGAATGGATGAATGAAATAGGCGGGCAGCACGGGCAAAAACGAGGCAGACGCGTTTCTTTGAACAATGAACGGATAAAAGCCGGCTTTTAGTTGACGGGAGCTTGCTTTAGGTGGTGGCTTTCTCAAGGACGGCTACGTACGTATTTTACGGGAGGAGGCTCTGCGCACGTGACGTTAAAACTACGCGACCTCCGTTTTACAGGCGAAGCTGCCTCCTTCATAGCCAACCCCCAGCGAGCTAACACCTTCGCCCAACGACGATATCCAGCGCCTCCATCTCGAAACGAAGTTTGAGCGCTTTCTGATAGCGGATCTCTCACCTGCCGAACATTTTTACAGCTTTTCCGAGTGCCCCGCCGAGATTAAGCGCGTCGGATGGGAGGCGTCGCGATTGATTTGACAGGCTCATCTGCCTGCTGAGCTAACACACTCAACTCACGCATTTCTTCCAACTTTCTTTATCCTCGACCGGGGCTCGCCTCTCGACCGACAAAGCAATCACGAACAGGAAAACTCATCATGGCTCAACCTCAGCCTCAGACGCAGGTGCAGGTGCCGCCTCGCGCATTCTCTCCACCGCAGCATTCACCCTCGCCTGCCGCGTCGCAGTCCAGCTTCGCCCTCCCACCGCAGAAACGAGCTCGAACCGACGGACCATCCTCGCAACCCGAATCGCCATATGCTACATCCCCTTACGCCGCGAGTCCAGGCGCTACAGCTACGCCGCCTGCTGGGGCTGGATCTCCTGCGTTTGCGCAAAGCCCTGCTCTGCCACAACCGTATGCCACACCCTACACCAACGGGCACACAACGCCTGGCCTTAATCTCCCTGACGTACGACCGAATTCAACACCTCCGATTCAGCAGACCCAGCAGCTACAGCAGCCTATACCTCAATATACTAATGCCACAATGACACCTGTTCCTGTACCTACTCCTGGTCAGCTAATGACCCCAACTCCTGGCCCCGGAGTCATGGGGCCTCCGCAGAGGCCAGCAGAGCGGCCAACCAAGGATTACGAATACGATGTGACAGATTCACTTGCTGGTACTGGCATCGATCTTCGAGCTGAGGAACAGTATATGAACGACCTCTACGCGACCGGTTTCGACGAAGCGCGGACGGGCTTTGCCCACCAGCCACCGGGGCCAAAGTCGAGCTTCTACGGTGCCGGGCCCGCAAACCAGCCTGCCCAGTCTGTTCCGGATCAACCACAGGATCAGTTTGCTGCACAGCAAGCAGAGAGGGCTTGGTCAGAGTCGTCGATGCGACTTGCACTTCAGCGGACACAGGAGATAAGTGATCCTTTTTTGCTGGTCGCCTTGCTGCATCGACGTGCGGATAAGATCGCACGAGAACATCACCTGGCGCTGAACTTGGATCTGAAGAACAACAGTCAAACCATGGGAAAGATGAGGCTCCCGGAACAATTTCCTGCGCCAAAGGTGACTGTTAAAGTGACTCCAGGCCCAGACTCGACCATGGTTCATACAACCGGCTCATACATTCCACACGATGCTTTTCTAGTTGATCAGTTGGCATTGATGTCTATTGCCACAAAGCAGCGACTCCGAGAATTAGTGGAAGATGCACATGTAGTGGCAACGAATAGGCAAAGGACATCTCATGGCGATATACCTGAGGAATGGACTCCAGCGGCAGCTCCCATGAATGCTGAGCCTCTGGAGCCCATTGAGAAGCCAGCGGATGCAGTCAACGGTGTCGATGGGACCCATGTGGAGAGTGCGAACGGGGATAGCACGAATCCATTGAAGCGTAAGTTGAACCGGCGGTACGTATTCAGTTTTTACTCACACTCTACAGGCTCCAGCGATGCAGCTGGATTGACCAACGGCGCGCCTCCAGTCAAGCTGCCTAAAGTGTCGTCGTATATGACAACGACGATGCGGGACCTTGCTAGACAGGAGCGTGACTGGGAAGAGGCACGACTCCGCAAGCGTCAAAAACGCAAGGATGGTATACCAGACTCGGGAGCCACGACATCGCGTGCTGGTAGCGTGGCGCCTGGCACTCCTGGTGCTGTAGCGCCAGAAGCTCCAAAAGCAATGACGAAGAAGGAGATGAAGAAGAACCAGCAGATGAAGGCTGCTGAGATTGACAGTCATCAGAGCCAAAACACCACGAGTAGCCTCTTTGCTGGCTTCGGAGGTAAGAGTGGACTGTTCGGTAAAAAGAAGGCTGGCAAGACATACGACTGGATGACTCGAGGCAGCGGTACCAGTACGCCGACCAGAAACGCTCCGGGTGCCGGAAAAGGGCCCGGAGGGCTAGGAGCGGCGCCGGCACCTGCAAACATGGCCATGACTACCGAGGGCCGCAACCGACTTGGCACATGGAGAGAGGATAAAGAAAAGGGGCGAAATATCCAGCTTCGCGATTGGGTTTCAGTATTAGAAAGGGATGGAAGAGAAGGCAAGGCGCTTCAAAAAGCATACCTTTATCTGGACGCATCGAACCCCAAATAAGCACAGCACATCACAACATACTATAACTATCAAAATACGGCGAGGTAATGGGATAGGGAAGATGTGAGATGAGATTTCGTGACACACGGCCAGGGCTAGGGATGATCAGCTAGTGGAAGAAGATACCCTGCGCAGCGTGCATGGCTTGATATTACTTAGCACGGCGTTTTATGTTTTTTCTTACTAAAGGCATGACTTGGGGAAAGGCAGCCCTTTTTTATTTGGCATGCACTACAGGAAATCGAATGGGAGAGGAGAGACTTTGATGGCATGAAGGATGGGGATTCTTTTGAGACTGAGGGAATTCGACAATGCTGTTTAGGCGTACACCATAGGAACATGGGTGCGCCATGTATTTCTTAGGCCTTTCTTTCAGCCATTTTCACCCTACTTTTCTGAAGCTTGGAGCTCGGCGAAAAGGGCTATAGTTTGGGGAGAGAAGTGAAGGGACAAAAGTCTTCTAGGGAGAGATGAAAGAATAGACCCCTTATGAACTTGGCCTGACCCAACCTGAACTTGAACTTTAAGTTGATCTCGTGATGAGTATTTTGTTGGTGTTGGGTGACGGAAACATTCCTATGTTGAATCAAGGGAGAAATGGCTCTTTGACCTTTGCGATAGATAAGGTACCTTAGTGAGAGTCAATTACAAATGCTTCGTCTGTCTGATGTGCTTAGAAAAGTGGGACTATCAACTATTGCGGAATCGCCATTTCCCCTCCCTTCATAATCAACAATCGAAAAGAGTCGATTCTTTTTGTCTCTACAATTTAATTGATTCCTTAAAAGGGTCCAGATCGACCTGTCGCAAAGAAACATAGACAACGCCACATTCTGTTGAGTTCAAGACAAACCCACCCTCACCTCAAGGCTCCAAGTACTTCCCCATTCAGTCACAGCCACAAGGGAGAATGGGAGACTAATTAAGCACCCAATAACTAGATCTCATACCCGTTCGGGAGGATTCGTGCTCTCGGCGATACGGGAGGCGATCATCATGGCAATCGCGGTTGGTTCCCAGAGTTCCTCGCTCTAGTCTTGCTCTATTGAGAGATCCCTTGCTTCAAGCCGGTATGGACTATCTAACGGTATGGGCCTAGGCAATCGGCCAGATCTGCTCAACGGCGTCGATCAAGGGTAATCTGGAACAGTGTGTCAAGTTGGTGGCGAGTGCGGCGCGGGGTCAAGCAAAAGTGAGTTGAATCTTGTTGGATCTTGTTGGGCATGGACGAGTGTCTAGCCTCGAGGAATCTCTACATCCCTCGATCGAGATGGAGACTAGCGATTCGACTTGTCAGTTGTCGTAAGGAGACACATGATCTGGATTCGAGGGGGTCAGTCGGTTCGTGGAACCGTGAGACATGATCAAGGGCCCAAGCTGTAAGACCTCTTTACGTCGGTTGGGAATATGTCTCATCGTATACCCGAAACGGCGATACTTCTCTTCGGGTGGCTTTTGATCTTGCGCACACGGTATACTTACATGCAGCGATGCTAGGTACTCTTCCTCCCTGAGGCTTCAGACTATATCGCCCCAGATGGACAGACATCACTGCAACTTGCAGAGCCACAGTCGACGTCCCCCTTCGTAAAGGGTCTCCAGGAGGCAGCTCGTGAGCACAACGTCGCTATCCATGTGGGTATTCACCATCGTGAAGAGGGACAAGACCAATCAAAGAGGATTCTCAACCGCGCGTTGTATATCACTGCCAACGGAGACATCAACGATGCAACAACATATGATAAGCTCCATGTGTTTGACTATGGTGGTCTAAAGGAGAGTGCAACAGTGCAGCCTGGAACAAGCCTTACAGCACCGTTTGACTCCCCCATAGGCCGTATCGGAAGCCTCATCTGCTTTGACTTGCGATTCCCTGAGGCAGGATTAGCACTCGCACAGCCAGGACCTCACAGCGCATGGAAGAACAAGCCAGCGCAGATCATCACATACCCAAGTGCATTCACCCTTCGAACAGGTGCAGCACATTGGGAGACTCTTCTCCGAGCCAGGGCCATTGAGACACAGAGCTATGTCATTGCAGCAGCACAAGTTGGAAGACATAACGAGAAGCGAGCTAGTTGGGGACAGAGTATTGTTGCTGATCCATGGGGGAATGTAGTCCTGAAGTTGAAGGGCGTGAAAGAGGGAGAGCCTCAGGGGACTGCTGAGGATGGCGCGGAGGGTGGAATTGGGTTTGTTGATATCGACCTTGCGCATTTGGAGAAGGTTAGGAGGGAGATGCCTCTTCAGAGGCGAAGGTGAGTTGATTCGCCATTTGTGGGTTCTACCTATGCTAATAGTTGCAGTGATGTTTACCCTGAGCTGTAACCAAGACAGGTAGACTATATTAGATTTATAACAGCATAGAGAACGTAATCGATACAGAGCCATAACCAGTCAGTAGGTGAAAATGCGAAGCCTCTCTGCGGTCATTTGCCCAAGTGCCGGGCTGTTGGAAAGTGTTCTCTACAAAATGATATGGATACAGACCTACTACTATCGTCTGATGCTAAAGAGCCGCAATCAAGATACGACTTAGCCCATGAAGCATTATTATGCTAAGTGATGTTCCATATGCACAAATTTCAAGTGACTGCTTCTCAAATGTTATAAGTTCTTTACAGCCAATGCAAATTATGTTTTGTGATAATATGAACATTAAATGCTGACAACATGAGCACTGCAATCTCTCCAACTTGCCCACTGAATCAGGCCATACGCAGAAACACTTAACCGAAGATTTAATCTGATTCTTTGGAATACCTTAATCAAACCGTTTTGAACCCTGAGAGCCTGAAGTGAGACAAGTATATTAAGATTTCCAACCGGTCGACCATTGCGGTTTAGCATGCGAGGAGCATCTGTCATTGCCACCTGAGGCTCAAGCGATATCATCATCCCTTGAGGCTTGAGGCTTGGACCCTTCTAGAGTACGGCCCTCGCCGAAGGCACGGGGAATCACATCCCCAGCTCATGGCCATGACCAAAGCCAAAGCCAAACCAAAGCTCAGCCCCGTCAGAATCAGGACCGACAGAATGGATCGGTACTGCACTGTACATCAATAAGTCCCGGGTGGCTGGGACGGCAAGCAAGGGTATCTGGTTCCGAGAGACACATGACCATATCCGTGCTGTTGACCTGGCAGAGACGAACTGTCTAGGCGAACGGTTAGAAGAACAAGGGTTGAGAAGAAGACAGGCTGAAATAAACGCCCAGTTGCAGGAACCATTTTGTTTAGACTTTTCTTCTTTCGTCAGACATGGATTGTATAGCATGGGTAAGGATATAGCATGGATATGGGTTTGTTTGAACAGTAACGCGAGAAGAAGACAAAAACAATGCCGAGATGACGATCTGTCAACTTTGGCCATGTCCACTTCTGGGGATACTGTGGCCTCGGTTCAACATGTCTCCATAGAAGCAGAAAAGAAGTTTTCTCTTTCATCTTCTTGCACGAGCCCCCTTTCGCTACTGACATGTACAGTAGGTACTAGGCAACTTGCCAGCAGCTCCCCGGATGGAGAATATCATGGTCTCAGCTTTTGGTGTTTGCGCTTAGTGCTGCGACGTTGCAGCCTGGTCTTCGATGTTACCAAGTTGCTGGGTTCGGTAGAGAGAAAGCAAAAATTTTTCTCGGTCTTCAGCCTCGTTGTGAAACGGTTGTTTTTGTTTTTGCTGCGTGTTGGGTTTGGAGAAGGTATATCGGGGCGGTATTCGCTGAGGATGATACGCGCTAGAAAGCAGGGCAAGGCAGATTTGTTCTATATTATTTGTAACTATAGGTAGGTGTCTTACATCATGTTTGCCTGGCTAATACTATTGAACTTAAGATATTGAAGTGGCTGTCTTAGTATCCGATGCGGTTGTGACGGAAGCATATGCCGAGTGATAGTATTTGGGTAGACCATCACGACCATTAACTCGATCTTGTCTTTGATTAGGACTAGTTTTTATCGTATTGTATCCCTAGTCCTTTTTTTTTATTTTTTTTATTTTTTTTTTATTTTTTTTTTAGTTACTGAATTTTCTTCTTTCCGCCCTTGACCTTTGAGGTTCAATAATACAGCCTCATCCTTTCCAAAGTCGCAGAAGAAACAAACCTAGACAAACGCTTTGATGTGTCCACTTGATTGACACCATCACCGAGCATGAGGTCAGGGTGCTATGAATATGGATACTGTGTGTGTTAGGGACACACCTCCTTGACCCCCTGTCCCTTCTCCTGTCCCTGCTCCTGCTCCTTCCTTGTCGTTATTCCATGTCCATGCAAGATTCCCGTCTCGCCTCTTTGATTAATCAATATGCACAGTAGGTGCTTCCATTTTTCTTTCCTTCCTTTTCCCTTCTCGTATTTTTCCTTCGTCTCACACCCTCCTCCCCCTTCCCTTGTACCTTCCTTTCGCTTCTGCTTCTTCTTTCTGCACCTGCCTTAAGAAATCGCATTCTCCACCTCACCTTCCCAACGCTTCGGTCCCGGGAGCCAGGCTGCATTAGCCCGGTTTCACCATGACCAAGACGGCAAAGGCTCATGTACAATCGGTACGTACCGGTACCAGACGCAGACTTGGGATGAGAAGGTTCTGTACCCCAGCCTAAAGGAGGAAGCTGTCAATGTCATCTTGCATTAGCCTATTTATCATTTTCAGGGGTTAATCGACTTAGACTCAATTCTTTTTTAGCATCTCTAGCTGAGTTGTTTAGTCAGTGAGTTAGGTAGCTCACTCATTATTCACGGCGTAGACTAAGAAAAGAAAGAAAGAAAGAAGAAATAACGTCTTCTCTTGTCTTTGCTTCTGGTGTCGGTCTGGAATATTCTTTCTTTTTTTACTGAGCGAATCTGTTTTATCGTTTGTCTCTTTTCTCATTATGACGCCTCATGCATCCACTTTATGCAAGGTATCGTAATTAACCTTTTTGTCTCGTCTCGTCTTGTTGGGTTGGATTGGGTTGGATTGGGTTGGGTTGGGTTGGGTTGGGTTGGTTCGTAATTGTTTAGTTTATCCATTAATGGCTGTTGGCTTTGTTCTCTCATTCATCATCATTGCTTCTTCTGAGCCAAACAGTACATACAATACCTGATTGTTTTCTCTCTTGAGATCTGATCTGTTACTCTGTTTCAGTTCATATTCAAACGCAAACTTTTCTATTCTCGTAGTCAACCAACCTCGCAAACAAACTGTCGATCCAATCCAACCAATCGAGACTCTTATCTCACGAATTGCTTCTTTTGTTGTCTCGTCGCGACTCGTATCTGTACCCCGGCCACCGACGTCTCTTTTTTTTCCAATTAGTTACCGAGACAAGACATCGATTGATTGTTTGACAAGTACTGCATGTGTTGTGAGACGGGTTCTTGACTTTAAGGTACGGATACTGTACGTGGAACGAATCAGCCTCGGCTGGTAATCTTCTGCTTCTGCTTGTGTCACCGAGCGCGAGTCTTTGGTTGAACCTGTGAGATTCTTACTGAATGTAGTGAGTGGCATGTTAATCAGTCTCTATTAGCCCATCTTTGAATCTGGACCTGTCTCTCATCGCGTGATGCCTGCTCTACCTTATCCTTTCAGATCTTGTCGTTGTATTCGTTTTCGCTTCTGAGGGCAACCAACAAATATCACCTGAGACTTGGCCACAAACATTTGCTCTACTCTTACGGTTATGAAGCGGGCGACATTCAAACGCCTCCAGGGCAAGGATCTCTATTACCAAAAACTTAGCCCGCCATCCAACAACTCTTTTCCCTCTGATTATGACGAAATACTTTATTCTCCCTCTAATTCTTGACTCTGTTGCTTTGACTTTCCAAGCGCCGGAATCAGCCATCCGTAGTCCTCCCATGGTCATCATAGCTGAATCATTGTGTGTCAAGGCCCCCCCTGAAAGTCAATTAACGAGCTACCATTCATTGCCCAAGCGCCAAAACCAAGGTCGGACCTTGTGTCGACTGTGAAAAAGTATGTATTTTTGGGTGGGAATTCTCAGGACCTGTTAGGCAACATTTTACTGACTCGTCTCTGTCGTAAATGTCAATGCCGGCCCCTTGTTGTCATAATCTCGCACGAGGCGCGTTTATGCTAAATTGCCTACGGTCGGGTACTAGAGTATTATTGACCCAACAACGATGCTTCAACCTTGTAGCACTTACAGTGACATCCAATCCATTAATTACATTTTAATTAACGTGTTAATTACACATTTTACTCTCCTTCCCGATAGACCACTTTGGTACAACTCTAGGCTGGGCTGTCTCTTCGTATTCAACCCATTCTCTAGACTCTAGAGTATTGGCCATTCATTCCCTACCTTACCTAGTAAAGGTGCTATCCCATTCTAAAACGTAGACATCCATCACATTCCAGCCCAATCCAAGTAAAGTATCTTACACTAAGGTATGGATAAATAAAGGTACTTTGTACGCGCGCGTCACCCCAACCAATCTCTTTCTGTAATAAGCACGTAATTATTGTTCCCTTTGGTAATACTAAAAGAAGTAATTGTCTGATCACTATGTATGTGCATACGTACCTTGCTAAGGTAACAAACAAACGTACGTTCCCTAAATCCTCGGGATCTTCCAAGTTCTCCCGGTTCGTCATCCACTACCCGCTCGTCACACAAACTACGGCTTCGAGCATAGCAAACAATCTCTCGACCAAGTGATTCCCATCTTCTCCTCCTCGCCTCGACGTTCCCAAACGAGGTAAACGCAGCGAGTATACGATAACTCACCAACGATCATCTTGGCCAACACTCAAAATAGATTTCTTGCGATACCATACCATAACATTACATTCTTCCTCTTCAAGTCACATGCTGCATTCGAGGCCAATGATAGTTATTGAATATTTCCATTATTTGTATTTCTCTCCTCGTAATCTCCGTGAGCTGTGTAGCTAAATGTCTTCCGTCTTATAAAATAATACTATACAGTCCAGAGGCTTCGAGGGGGGAAGCGCGTAGTAGGGGGTATCTTCTATCAATCCTGAGTCCAGCCCAAGTGCTCTCTCAACACGGCCAGAGCATCGGTATCGCTTTCCTCTTCCCCCTCCTCAATCCTCTTCCAATAGCCTTGCCGTGTCTTGTACACCAATACAAAAATAGTACACGGGAATACAGCAACATATCCCTCTGCTGTTGGTCCTCCCGCGAGGGAGCCCAAACTACAACAGCGGTCCAATCCAGGAATAATAAAAAGTAACAGTAGAAAAAAGAAGAAACGAGAGAAGCTGGCCAGATGGAAAACTGTGCAAGCAAGGTGGGAACCGAGAGTAAACGGAGAAAACAAAAAAGCAAAAAGGTAAACAAAGTCCCCCAAGTCTATATGCAAAATGAACATCTTTTCCCATCCGGTCCCAGTTTTTGTGATCCTTATCCGAAACCCTTGCTGAAATTGAACTCCAAAATATGTCCTCGTGGCATTCGATCTTCTTGGCTCCGTCGTCAGGTCTTCCTTGTCGTTGCTGTCTCTGCTCGGTTTCGGTCATCTACTTTCTCTCCAAGTATGCTCGCCAACCCTTGTCGTGCTGCGCTGCGCTGCGCTGTGGAGGCGATCTGAGACATTCCCATCCCAGCCAGATCTGCATTCCGACTCAGAACGCCCTGACGTGAGTGGGTGCTGTAGGTTCAGATTGGTTGTCGAGGGAGAGACTGTGGATACCGAAAGACGACTCGAGACCTGGAGCCGACAAGGACGCTGCTGTGAAGATGAAACTCGAAGACAAGAAATTAAAACAAATCCCGTTTTTTGGTTCCCGTCTATGTTCAAACGCCGCGTTGCTGAGCCCAATATGATAAAAACAAACTTCGCGTCGCCACGAATCAGGAAGTGAAAAATAAGAAAATCGACACTCATTCAAATCAATGAGTGCATTCGTTCCCAAGAAAAAAGTCCTTCCCTTGAAATTTCCGCTTGCTGCTGGGAAGCAAGGGATGGCTCCGAGCCGTTGTGTATATGGTTTTCGACAGGAATGTGTATTAAAAAGTGTATTCGGAACGCATTAAGAGCCGGGAGTTATTCGGTTCCTTGGCTGCTGAAAGTGATTAAAATGGTGTCGTAATTAGAAAAATCGCTTAGAGTCGAAGGGAAGACAGGCGGAAGAGTGAGAAGTGCGCGTCTGTAACAGTACAGTCGCAGTGTCGTGTCATCGCCGGACAGGCCTAACCGCCAGCGTGGCCCGGCTTTGGCGTGGTCGTCAGTCGCATTAGGTTGGGATACATGTAGAGTTTATCCAACAATCCAAGCGAGGTGGCCTCTTATGAGGGTCTGGGGCGGGGCGGGGGCTTGGGGCAGCCGGTTGTGTCGTAGGCTCCTCGGCCCATGTTAGAGGGTGTTGATGATCCTTCAATCATGTTGTCTGTTGTTGCGAGAACGTGTAAATGAATGAGTTGTTGTTGTGGTGGTGGTGGTTGCTGCTGTGTTGCTGGTCAGTCATGCTGTGGGGGTGAATGAGGTGTGTAATGCATATGAAAAGGCGGAAGGATCGCGGAAGTATATATATAGGACAATGGAATGAAGGAGGCAGGCTGTTATCGGTATCTCAAAGGAAGACCAAGACAGGCACCAGCGCGAGGACTTGAAGTGATTTTGGTAAGCGATTTTGACTTACAAGGAATACTCGTCTTGGTGCGACAGAGTGAACAAAGGGTATTGAGCGAATGTGAGCGCGGATTGGCTAAAAGATTGAAGCGGCAGAGAAACAGAAAGCCGAATGGTATTCAAGATGCGAGCGTCACCAATATAATTGGAGCGTGTTTCGGACAGGTAAAGGAGTGGTGGTAAGTGATGGTTGAGTTTGGCGAGAGACGTCGACACCGGAACGTTGGAATAGGCAACACGAGCGAGAGATGATGTCGCAGACGTATTGGTATTGTATTGCAGATGAACGAAAGGCGGACAGGTGAGTCTCTTGAGGAGTGAGTGAGAGAAAGGGGGCTCGTTAAGGGTGGATGTGAGAGAAAGTTATGCTTTTTGCGCAACAGCCCAAATAAGTAACAAGATCCAATAAGGGGAAACCTTTTTTTTTTATTTGGGGTGACTCGAGCTTTGGTTTCCGTCAAGGGGATGGGATGTATGGGGATGGGGATGGACGGGTCGTTGCCGTAATACGGTAGCGTAGCGTAGCTTTCTCAGCTCGTAGTTGAGTTCAGGCACAAGGCACGCTGCAGTGGCGCCGGTCGGATGGTCGAATGAGTGTGGGTCAGACGAACGGGGCCGATTATTACGAGGGGGTGTATTTCCCTTTCTTTGCTGGTCCTGGCCTGGGCTAGTTCGAGACTTAGACTTGCTTCCAAGAGGTGATGTGACCTGATGAATGAGGCAAGGCGAGATGAGGTTGCTGATGAGTGTCCAGTCGTCAAGTTAGGCTAGTTTTATAACTAGTCAAAGTCGTCGATATCGTTCGCTTAATTGCGAGTAAGCGTGTGTGTATGTGTAAGTGATTCACTCTCAGAGATGTGTAAGAGGATCGAGCAGGAGGGCACAAGTCTTGAGCTGACGAGGTGGGCGGCTGAGGACTTGAAGGGGAGTTTGTTCCAAAGGGAGACGTGAAGTGAAGTTCTGAATGGAGGAAGGAAGTGGGAAGCAAGACGCTTTTGTACAAGAGCACACCCATCGGAGAAAGAAGTAATAGGGAAAATCTCAATACTCATCCATGACAAGGTGAGGCTTGCAGCGCAAACCCAGACCAGGCAAGGGGTGCCCTCAATGTGCCGTTCATTCAGTCAATCAATCATTATTACCTTAGTTACCTGAGAATGAACCTCATCAAAATTGCTGTGAAATTTCCCTAGTGGCCCACGCTCCAGGGGGCCAGGGGGGGGGGGGGGGGGCGTACTAGAAGGGGGTGACAAAAAACTGTGAGCCACGTCCCCATCGTTCCAAAGCAAAAAAAGGAGAGAACAGAGCGATACCTGGCTGGACCATGTTTCATGGCTTTTCTTTCCAGGGGCCTTGTGCATGTCTCCACGAGGGGATCCGTCCCGTGGCTGATTAGGGTCAAAGAGAGAGCTCGGGCTTCCAAAACTCAGGGCGCACTTCTCTCAACCTTCTCTCGCTTGCTATCAGCATGGGTTCTACCAGTAGTCCTTCCGGCATCCAGGGCCTTGACTCCCCAAAAAGCGCTGATCCGAACAGCACCCACCCATGTATTGGGCATGCATATTAGGTACGGTACCCTCTGTACCTTGCAGTGTAAGTTCACTTTGACAGCGACATTGACTCTCACTCTCGCCTCTCTGGGACACCCAGGCCACCGGGTCGCAGGGGTCGGAAGCCGCTGGGATCTGCTTTTTGCTGCAAGGCGTGCAATGTCTCCGGGTGGTTGGAAAGTCGTCACAACTTAGCCACGACCTCTCAGACCGTTTTCTCACACCCCAACTGCAATGCACTCACCACACCCCCAGATCCTCTGGTCCATCCCTTGGCAGGCGCCCACATCCATCTTGCAGTAAACAGTGCTCTCCTTCTGTAACTGGGCACGTTAGAGCGTTAGCTTGTTGGTCGTGACGTTGACAGCCCGTTAGAGTCCGCTTCAAACCGAGGGCACACAAAATGGGTGTGTGTAACCCATGTTTGTGCTTTATAGCTCCCAGTAAACCTTCTTCATCCAACGTCTTTTGCTAGGCAAGGCAGGTAGCCACGCGCACGCTGAAATGGACGGGTAAGCCCTTCGAAGAATCGATGGTTTCCCGGCGCCCCGTAGTGGATCCAAAACTGGCCCCAATACCCTGGGCTGTGAGGACAATCCACGGCGGTGGTAATTGGGAGGAGATGCGACCGGCGTCAAGCTCAGCGTCAAAACGGTACTCCGGGCCGTGTTGCTGCACTGTGTAATACAGTCTTGCTAAATCACGGGGTACCTCTTTAGTCAGGAACGAAGTTGTCGAATCGGCCTCCTCTTCCATGACATGGCCAGGGTCCTCCATTCTCTCGGTTCCCCCAGTACCCTTTCGTCGTAGCTCCAGCCCCCGGCTTGATTGTTCCAGCAATTGTCATCCTGCCTGTTTGATTTCCCGTTGCAACCTGATGTTTGACTTGTTTCTTGTCCCTGCTTTGCTTCTGAGACAGTTAGACTCTGCGTCATAGGGGCTATGGGGAAAATTGTTGTGGGCATGACACCAGTCGCATCGGACATCCTAATTCTTGACCTCTGTAATCTTTTGGGCCTCTGATGCTTATAGAAAGCTCCTCCGATAGAAGTTGATGCTCCTTAGAACAAGAAGGTCTTCACAGCTCACACGCTCAGTGTCTCATCTTGTTGGGGCATAACAAGGCAATATCAGAACGCAACAGCACAATGCGTCAATAAGACCAAGTGGCACATGGGAGCGTTTGTCGCACCTATGACATCTTTTAGGAGCGCATAATTTCTCGACTAAGAAGTCATGCATTGTAGTAGTACATAACTCCATCCCAGTATCGCGAACTCCTCGCGAGAGATGAAGTATCGTCGACACCTATTGATAAATATCTTGTCAGATTGTGCTAGGGGCAGCTCAACTGGTTTTTTGATCACTTCCCGCTTGTTCGAAGAATCCGAAGTTGTAAGACTTAGAATCCAGAGCTATAAATAGCCCATGCATGTTATGAGTTAATCCCATCACTGCATGTGAAACTACACTAAAGCCTTCCTGCCCTTCTTGTTTGTTTCCATGTATTGGCAATGATTCTTGTGACAGCTGTCACTTGGCAAAATGAAGTGGTCCATGCCTAGATGACAAGGAGACCTGATCTCGAACTATGCGCGATCCAAAATTAGCGACTGACGATTGATCGATGGGCTCAGTCGTAGCCATGTGGTTCCGAGCTGGTGGGTTTCCATACTGGACGGCTGCCGAGCTTGGGTTTGGTTGCCAGAGGACAAATCATCACCAAGGCTATGCTCCTAGTTTAGTATGTGGTAGTTTTGGGTACCCAAGCTCTCGCAGGTTTCTTGCTCACGTGCGGAAAGGGCATAGTAGTTCAGAAACAAACGAGGACGGGAACGGATATCGCTGGAGTAGCCCCCTTGAACCAGAACAGTTTTATTGTCATGTAAGATGGAAGTTCCTCAGCCCAAGGATACTGTCGCTTCTCAAGCTCAAAATCATGCCGCCCCGCTATGATATCGAATACCAATCCCAAGGACACGGAACCGCTGGGGCATCTCGGCTGAACAGTATCTTGGTTGAGCCTTGGGCCATCTGTGGCAACAGCGAACGTTGCACAGTGGTGGTACACACATATGGATTGGAGACGCTATGGTGAGTAACGAGGACAGAATCTCTTGCCTCTGAGAATCCCAGTCTTGTGTTCGTCTGCGAAATTATCAAGAAAAAAAATTGAGCACCAAGGTAATAAAACTGTTTCACATTCAGCTGTTGCCAAATGAGACGTCGTAAAGTGTTTGAATCCTTAGGAAACCCATGCGTCACGAGAAGCCCTATCCATGCGTACTGTACTTAATGCAACGGAAGTATTGCCGGGCTCGCCTAACACTGGGTCAACGTGTCTTAGATTGGCAGGTCGATGTTGTATGCCATATCACCACAATTCGCCGAGAAGCCGTGTAAAGTATCGTCAGACTCTTTATCAACAACCAACGATGAAGGTTACAATTTTCACAGCCGTACGTAAGCAATCATGGGTATTGCGAAGCGTGTCGTGTATTTTGTTGCAGCTCAATGTCGGGGAACTTGCTTCAGACACCTGCGACGAACCTCTGGAATGTCACACCTGTAATTCTTGCGGCGATTTGTTGAAGTCAAAGTGGGCCGATGAGGCTTCGTAGAAAGCTTCCAGAAGCCTGTCAGCCAACGGAACTCCACAGCACAAAGCTCTACGCAAGATACTTTCCCACGGTGTCAGCGGCGACATACGGTGATAGAACACTGTGCGGACGATTTAAGGCGTGTCATCTCTTGCAATGTCTCCCATCAGTAGACTCCTTCTCAACCTAGCTCCACCTGACCGGGCAATTTTGTAAGCGTCCTCCTGTGGGGAGGATGGTGGATTGGGATGAACTGCCAACTCCCGTGCTGCAAGTTCAGGGGTATCGCTGCACACATCCGAGTTAGCGTGGCCAGCTACACGTTGTGGCGGTTTGCGCATTGCGGTAGCGCCGCATAGAAGCCCCAGAACTTTGGTGTTCCTGCATTAGCCAAATTCCAAACGCCATTGGCATTTGAAACAGGGGTCGTTTACTGCTTGTTCCAGCCTTCATCAACCACTAAAAAGCGTCCCTATGGCGCATTACCATGGATGACCTTTCCCAATATCAGATTGTCCCAGTCGATCGGTTTAGGTACTCTCAAGCCAACTAAGGTATACCAGATGTAATTGTGGTGCTCGTGTATCATGTGACAATTCCAGCCTGCAAATGTCAGCTGAAAGGATTCTGACCAACACTGGCAAGCCCTCCACTAACCATGTGGCAGCTAGCTTAGCTTCCGGCCATTTCGGTGCCTTCCTCTTAGATATCTTTGGAAGCGAACAAATATCATGCGACGTAGGCAACCCGCCTGGTTTGAGATGAGCCTGTTTCCGGTCCTTTTTTTGATCCGCCCCAGATTCGTTAAAGCAACCCTGGCTCAGGTGCTTGTTTGCCATACCACTTTGTGCAAATGATGATGAGGGGAGACCACCACACATGTGCGAACATGACTATCGTGGCTCACGATGAAGCCGTAATCGTATGCCCAGACCAACTCGATGCCACAAGGAATGGTGCTATCGATTCATCCCATCACACTATCGCAACTGACCTTGTCGAGCACGGCAGCTGCTTGTAGATCGGGCTGCCGTGTCCAAGCCAGTTACATTTGGTTCCAGACTATTGCAGCTAGTCAAGGAGGAAATGTCACCAGTATCTCAGCTTGTTGCTGTTGCTGGTACATAGTACGTACCCGCCGGCGACGAAGATGAGATTAGGACCCCTCGTGGCGGCATAGGTTGTGGGGCAGTATCAAAGTCCACCTATCGGATTCAAAGGATTTTCGCTTTGAAGACCACGCTAAACTGGATGATCGCTTCTTGCCTTCTAGAAGCCTCAACGAACAGTGTTGCAGATCAGAATTGGAGTCTTGCTTGGGAAGACACCCCGACAAGAGCCTGCGTACATAGAACTTGCTGACACGTCATATTTGGCAGAGGTTTTCAGTGTAAAGCTGTGGGTGTTTGCTTCCTTGATCAACCCTTCCACACCAACGCTGGGTATCCGTAGTGCTACCCAAAGATGCACCAACACTCTGCCGATGTGACCCGGCTTGGTGGCTGTCCATTTTCAACCTCTCTGTTGTCAGTTTAGACCTCTCTGCTTGATTGAATCGTGTTCGTTGAGATGATAGTATTCGTGTCACCGGGGAACCGCTTCCTTGTAGTGCGTCCGTGCCGGATCCGCCAGGTAATTTCAAAATTTTCGTCCCAAACGTTCATGGTTCCTGTACTGTTTGTGTGGGGACATGAGAGGCCTCTCTTGACTAGACAAGGTAGGCAAGCTTCTGGAAGACCGATCTATGAAGCCAGCGAGGAGCGTTTGTTGTGGTGTGTGTGTCGTTCGAGCCGGGTATGCTCCCCGAGCGATAGACCAAGTAAGCCACGAGTCAAGCTTCTGATGGGATGGATGCAAAGATCCATCGCCTTCCGCCCGCCGCGCTCCCGGATGTTGATCATTATCGAGATAGTATACCTATCCTGCCCGACCGCACCAGCTCTTGGGTACAGGTTTGAATAGGTCCCTGGTCATGTGCCTCATTTCAGCCATGAGTCGTAATAGTCTGGTCATTGATTGCAAAGAGCCAGAGCCTCAATAAACTGACTCGAACAGACTGACCCCTAACACTCTATCATGGGGACTTCTCAGTCTGGGGAAGCATGTTGTGCGGCGCGACGTTTCCAGAACTGTCAGGCGGTTATTTCAGCCGCTTGATCAAGTGATGGTATACCAGGTAAGTATCCGCAGTAGCTTAGGTATCGTAGAGCCAACTATTGCAAATAGTAGCCTTTTTTCTTTTATCTGAAAGAGGATAATAGGTAGCCTGATGTTTATAATACATTGAAATTTGTCTGCAGGGCGGTGGGAAGGTATACTGGGTTTTCATAGTGATAGAAAGGAGGGTGCTCATATTTTTTGTTTGTTTGTTTGTTTGTATATTTTTCGTCTGGGTGGCTGTAACGAAGCCAGATCTCCTACTGGAGCAAAAGACGTGCTGAGCTAGCTAGGTACAGGGAAACCCCGCTTCCTTCACCATCCAGCATACCAATGGCACAAAAGGTGCTGTATTTCTCAAGCCCGTCACCCGTCAGCGGGTTCGGGGGCAATCTACTGTCGAGCTTTTTCCACCGACCAGAATTCTCTCACGCATCACTACATCTGCTGACGCAGTCCACAATCTCCAGTAACCAAGTTGTAGCTCGTAGTCGACTGTCGTGGCGGCAGGGAAAAACCTTGGGAAGGAATCAGAGGCCGGCGGTGCGGCTTGCCTTCAAAGGGGAAAAACCCATCGCAATCGGCGTCGTTGATCGGGAGGATGTCGCTACCGATGCCACGGGCACCGTCCTCCGATATCTAAGGCGTTCTGGTTCTGAGGTGCCGCCATTAGATCCGACAAAGGTGTTGTCAGAGAAGGTGAACTCTCCAAAATTCCTTCTCTGAAAACTGCTGTTAGGGAGCCGATGGCGTCCCCGCAGTATTGTGTGGCCGAGTAGCCCGTAGAAAATCCCGCTCCTAACAGTGCACTAACAGTGCGTGCCAAGAAAGAATTTTTACAGGGGAGAGTTGAGGGTGCTCATAGGCCGTTTAAAACTCGTTGTTTAGGGTAGCTTGGATTTAACGATTATTTTTAACAGCTATTTCCTCTACCTTAGGTTCGATATTCGTTTGCTCCCTATGCCATCAACTTGTGTGATTTGAAGCTTCAAGTCCTCCATATGGAAATCAGCTATTTGTTCTCGGTGTATACGTCCTGTTTATTTTGGGCTATTGTATGGTTCAAAAGGATGCGTTTATATGAACATGCCAAGACAGTTGCGCGTGTAACAAGTCTACCTCAAACTACGGAAGCCATGATATGCAATTCAGTATGCCTTATGCAAGGATGCGATTCTCTCAAGATTATCCCTCACTACATAGCGACGATACAAAGAGTGTTGTATGACGAGTGTGAAAGTGAAGACATCAGCGTTGACAGAGAGCTTCCTAGATAGTGCAATACCTTGAGCCGTTTGGAAGACAGCGAAAGCCCACTATATTCCTAGGATGTAGGCTGCTACAATAGGGCCGCACCACTGAAGCTCAGGTACACTCCTATCACTCATTCGCGGGCTCCAAACCAGGCAAGTAACTATCCCACAAGCCACAACTCCAGCCTCACCTCCACCCCGCCATCGCTGACGCAGCTTGAACGTCCACCCAAGCCGACACCGATATAGCTTCCAGTTAATACAGGAATACTCACAATACCTCGAGTCGCACGGAAAATCACCTGAAACCAATTGATAATACCGAATTACCAAGATGTCAATTATCCAGCAGCATACGAGCGCGACGCTCGGTGACGCATGGCGCACTATCAACATCGACGCCTTGAACGAAGACTCCAGCGTCAACTTCGACACCTCGACTCTGCACCCCCCACAGCCCGAGATCGACGAGGCGGAAGTGCGACAGCTTTCTGGGCAGATCAGGCAGCTTCTGAGAGGCGGTGATGCGGAGGGAGCTTTGAGGGGCAGCTTGGAGACTCCAGTATACAACGGAACGGATGCAGCCAAGGTACGTCAACAGAGAGTCGAGATGCGGCAGCGTACATTTGCCCTACACATGTGGAATCTAACATGACGTGTCTACTTAGGATGCTCATCTGCACACTATCATTGAGGTCCTCCAGTCGATTAAGGCAAGCGACATGTCCCCCTTACTGAAGAGCATCTATGGATCCGAGGGCGGCCCTGAGTGCCTGGATGTCCTGATGAAGTATATGTACGTTTAATGATGGAACGGGTGGATAAGTGCGCAAACCTAACGATGTAATAGCTACAAGGGAATGGCTACGGTTCACCCTGGAACAGCTTCGCGATCACCAAACAAGGTTACACCTCAATCGACGGGAGGTTTCAGCCAGATCGCTGGGCGACCTGGTTCGAACGAGCCCGCCACTGCAGCCATGAGTGTGCTCCTGAGTTGGCACGAGAAGGTCGTTGAGGTCGCTGGTCTGGGATGCATCGGCCGAACAATGACCGACTGGCGAAAGGTTTAGGGGCCAGATACGTGCTCGCGATGATGAGCGGTCAAGAATACATAGAATCATGAATCCAATTCATAACCCGCAGAGTAAACCCCCGTCCGCGGAACATAGCTCTGGTGTTACATTATTTACATTATACAAATCATCTGCCCTCTACTTTTGCTCCAAGACATCTTTCAAGTTTATGTCACCACTTCCTCTGGCCAGAGGTTGTGGCTGGTTTTCACCTTCCCGCCATCCGATCATATAAATGATTCGGAAAGTCGCGGGAATAGATCCATCTGGGTTACCGTGAAGTTCCTTATAGATGGCATCGCCAGCGAGGAGAACATCGCGGGAAATCGCACCCATCTCCCTTCCGAGGACAGCATTACCCTCGCCCATGGCCTGAAGATCTTGCATCAAAGCAAATGTGTCAGGGTAATCAACGATGATATCATCGATATCAACAGTCAACATCTTGAAGCCAGCTTTCTGGAGCAGACCACCTATATCCTTGACATCAGCCAAAGGAGAGACACGAGGAGACATGCCACCTCGTCTTTCTGTCTCTGCCAGCTGTAGTGACGTTCTCAACTCGAATAGTGTGTCTCCACCAAGCATAGCGCCGATGAAAGGAGAGTCAGGTTTGAGGACGTTGTTGATCTGAGTGAGGATACCGGGTAGATCGTTGATCCAATGGAGACTCAATGAGCTCATCACCAGGTCAAAAGAAGCAGGCTCGAAAGGAATCGTTTCTTCGTCGTCCACAACCGTCCGCGTGATATTAAGCTTATTGTTGAACTCATGATCAGCATCACGGTGAAGCAGTGAATGAGATGAATCAGCAGCAACCAATTCGTCAATACGAGTCGCCAGTGGTGGCGACTCAGGTGTGTTAGGGTCAGGATCAGGATTCTCCTGGACCAAAGCTCGTGCGATATTGCATGAATTTGCGCCGAGATCTAACACTCGAGGAAATCTGCGTTTGATGTCCTATTGGTATGTGAGAAACGAGTGTTGCTTCAAGGACATGGTTACTTACTAGAAGTCTTTCTGATACTCGAATTGCAACCTCATCCTTGAGGTAATCAGCTTCCCGACTTTGTTCAGAGTTGGCACCAGCTCGCTCCTTTTGTAGCCATTTTGTGTGGCGATTGAAAACCTGGAAACGAGGCGCTCCAGCAGCTTGAACAGCATAAAACCGTTGATTTGAGATGTGGTGATAGAGATTGGTTGGCTGTGACAGAGTCCGTAGACTACAGCGCATTGCCAATCGTGAAACTGTGCAAGATGACATTGCGAACTATATTCAATCAAGCTATCTTTGAGCTTGAAAAGGAATGTGAAGTTTGTTTATGTAGAATAACGATAACCCTCGAGTATTGATGCAATTGAAGTCATGATGAATTTGATAGCTCTATGGAAGCACTCTACTGGCAGCAGTGTTAAAGTGGACGAAGCACGGACCATGTGCAACCATGAGCGGTTAAACCCTTTCTGGCCGTTATTGCACCCGTAGGAGGCAGGAGGCAGGAGGCAGGAGGCTTCTCAGAGGCTAGAAGTTACTGGCCTGGGTATAGGATGACAGATGAACACGCTTCTCACCTCCTCTTCCACCAATTTTGCTGTTAATAAACACATCTTCCTTTTCTTCTTGAGGCCTTCTGTGTCGTTCGTTGTAGGGACTCTCTAGTGCTCTCTCATCACCGACACGCTTACAATACAATCCCCTCTCGCCTGTCGTAGCCCTTGTCATTCCCCGACTCATCCGTTCCCTAGCCCACGGGCCTCTTCCGCAACTCCTAACTAAACCATTAGGCCGCACCAACAGAGCACCGCCCACCACCGCATCTCCATCCGCATCTTCAGTCTAGCTCGCCCCTCCAGCGAGCAATCTCCCATCACATCGACATACAATCGATGTCTGGCGCGTGAGCCGTCTGGACAATTCGAGTCGACTATGCGATTCTTGCGATAAGGCGCGACCATACTCTGTCTCGGAGATATTTTGACATCACCTTCCACCGTACGAATCCATCTAAGCCGACTCCCCCCCCGTTTCGTTCCAAAAATCAGGGGTCTTCAGCGACTTGACCGCACGAATACCTTTGCATACCACCGCCCAAAATGTCGAGCTCAGGCACAGGCTTCCTCGGCCGCTCGAGTAGCAGCAATGCCAATATGCGTGGATTGGTTCAGTTCATTGCTGATCTCAGAAATGCGAGAGCGCGTGAACTCGAGGAGAAGCGAATCAATAAGGAGCTGGCCAATATTCGACAGAAGTTCAAGGACGGCAGTCTTAGCGGTTACCACAAGAAGAAATATGTCTGCAAGTTGCTATATATTTACATCCTGGGCTGGAATGTCGATTTTGGGCACCTCGAGGCCGTGAATCTGATCTCAGCAAACAAATACTCAGAGAAGCAGATAGGTTATCTGGCTATGACACTCTTTCTCCACGAGAAGCACGAGCTTCTGCACCTTGTCGTCAACAGCATCCGAAAGGACCTACTCGACCATAATGAGCTTTTCAATTGTCTTGCTCTTCATGCGATTGCCAATGTTGGAAGTCGAGAGATGGGCGAAGCCCTAAATGGGGAGGTTCATAGACTCCTGATTTCTCCGTATGCGCTCATACCCCTTTAGTGCGAAGGAACCACACTGACCGCTGTTACGCAGTACTTCAAAATCGTTCGTCAAGAAGAAGGCCGCTCTGACGCTCCTCCGATTATACCGCAAGCACCCAGACATCGTATCGCCGCAATGGGCGGAGCGCATTATCCACCTTATGGATGACTCTGACCTCGGCGTTGCACTTTCCGTCACGTCGCTGGTCATGACACTGGCCCAAGATAATCTAGAGCAATACAAGGGAGCGTATGCCAAAGCAGCAGCTCGTCTGAAGCGAATTCTTATCGACGGCGAGTATACGACCGATTACCTTTACTACAAAGTCCCCTGCCCCTGGCTGCAGATCAAATTACTTCGACTTCTGCAATACTTTCCACCTGCAGGTAAGTGTGGTAGCGCAATTACACAGGAAGCAGTTACTGACACAATGTTCAGAGGACACTCATGTTCGGGAAATGATTCGCGAGTCTTTGCAAAAGATCCTGAACCTAGCCATGGAGACCAATAAGAACGTTCAACAGAACAACGCTCAAAACGCCGTGCTCTTTGAAGCCATCAACCTTATTATCCACCTAGACACTGAACATGGCCTAATGAAGCAAATTTCAACGAGACTGGGCAAATTTATCCAGAGCCGGGAGACCAACGTCAGATATCTAGGCTTGGAAGCTATGACACATCTGGCTGCGCGCGCTGAAACTCTGGATCCCATCAAGCAACACCAGGAAATTATTCTTGGCTCGCTCAAAGATCGAGATATCAGTGTTCGTCGCAAGGGTCTGGACTTACTCTACAGCATGTGTGACGCCACAAATGCCCAAGTCATCGTTGGTGAGCTACTGCACTACCTACAGAATGCCGACTTCGCTATCCGAGAAGAAATGGTCCTTAAGATTGCCATTCTTACGGAAAAGTACGCCACTGATGTGCAGTGGTACGTTGATATCTCCCTCAGACTTATCGCCATGGCTGGAGATCATGTCAGCGATGAGGTGTGGCAGCGAGTTATTCAAATTGTGACGAACAACGAGGAGCTACAGGTTTACGCAGCTCAAAATGCGTTACAATATGTCAAGGGCGATCACTGCCACGAGACTCTGGTCAAGATTGGCGCCTATATATTGGGAGAGTTTGGTCATTTGGTCGCTGACCAGCCCCGTTGCAGTCCTATTGAGCAGTTTATGGCTCTTCAGGGCAAGCTGACGGCATGCTCTTCGAGTACTCGTGCCATGATTCTCTCATGCTTTGTCAAATATGTCAACTTGTTCCCGGAAATCAAGCCTCAGCTTGTTCATGTGTTTGAGTTTCACAGCCACAACCTGGACTCCGAGCTTCAACAGAGAGCTTGTGAATACTTGACCCTTGTGAATATGCCAACGGATGACCTCCTTCGAACAGTTTGCGACGAAATGCCTCCTTTCCCTGAACGACAGTCTGCACTTCTCTCCAGACTACACCAGAAACATGCTAATACGAGCGACCGAAGGACCTGGGTGGTGGGAGGAAAGGATGCCAATGCGGACGCTCGGGAACTTAGCATGGGTACTGGAGCACTCAAGAGGACTTTTAGCTCGAATGTCCCACTGAACGGCAAACCGAATGGCCAGGTTGCAACTGGCACAAACGGTCATAGCAATGGTGTTGCCGATTTGGCTGGGCTCGATCTCAACGCACCTACACCATCTGAGCCAAAGATGCTCAAGGCCCCTAACTTGGCCAGTGCAGCTCATTTGTCACCCGGATGGGAGCAAGGATTCAACAAACTTCTTGTTCGATCAGACGGCGTTCTATACGAAGATGGCCAGTTACAGATCGGTGTTCGATCAGAATATCGTGGCCAGATGGCTTGCTTGATCACATATTTTAAGAACAAGACACCAGCAACTATCAGTTCCTTCACAACGACATTGGATCTGGACGAGAATGAAAAAGAGAACCTTACCTGGGACGTCAAAAACCTCCCTGATAGTACCATTGTGCAAGGTGGACAGTCCCAGCAAGTTGTTATGTTCGAAGCAAAGAAGATTTTTGAGAAGAGTCCGACTGTACGCATCAGCTACCTGGCTGGTGCACTACAGGCACTTACTCTGAAGCTTCCCGTGTCTATACACAAATTTATGGACCCGGCAGAGTTGACTGCTGAGGACTTTTTCAAGAGATGGAAGCAGATTGGTGGTGCCCCCCGAGAGGCGCAGGCCATTTTTGGAGTCAGTGGTAAGGGCGACAGAGAAATCACAGAGAGCTTCGTTACAAAGACAGTGGAGGGTTTCAGATGGCGTGTGCTGGACATGGTTGACCCCAACCCCAAGAACGTTGTTGGTGCGAGCGTGCTGCACACATCTCAAGGAGGCAAGTTTGGTTGTCTTATGAGACTGGAACCAAACTATGGACAACAGGTAGGCGAAACCATTCCGCTTCAGATGTTGCATATTCTAACTGTTCATCAGATGATTCGATTGACTATCCGTGCCACAGATGATTCCGTGCCGGCGGTCTTGTTGAAGTATATGCAAGAACGGCTTGCTGCAGGAATCTCAACGGGACCGGATCGATTCGAGCCACCTTCACGGGAGCAGATTTCGGACTCTTTCCGTAATGTTATGGTGACTTGATGGGAGAACACGATGTTTATCTTCTATATATTCGCCGGACAGGAGTTGTTATAATACCACAGAAGCATATGGGCGTTGGGGAACTAGCATGAAATCGGAGGAAGCGCTCAATTAAAGCCAGTCGTTTATTGGCTGAAAAGTTGCCTGCGTCGATCCTCCTTGTATAGTCCCTCTTTACCGCACAAGGCGATGAAGCCGTGCGGAGTGATCTGATCAAGGAGGATGCAGTTGTTACATACCACGATCTCTCATTGTAAATTGAATGAACATGATGCAAAGAAAAATGTAATCAAGCGGTGAAGACGATGGAGCAGGTGTTAGGTCATTGAAGAAACCCATCAACTTGAAGAAGGTGGGCTTGAATGGGGCTGACTTTGTGTTAACTCGCTATTTACTCCTTGATCTTTGCATCTGCCTTAGCTGGCCTCTGCCCGAAAATAGTGCTGCCTACACGAACCTCACTGCTTCCCAGGCGAATTGCACCTTCAAAATCCTCACTCATACCCATGCTCAACTCCATGCTATCCTTATCCAAATTCAGCTCCTTAGCCACAAGATCTAGCTGCTCCTTGAGAGTAACAAAGTCCTCATTCTCAGTCTCAGCGGTAGTGGCTTTGCTGCGAGCAATAGCCCCGATGGTCATGAGACCGAGAAAACGGAGGCTGGGGCATGTCTCAATGACTTCACGGCATAGAGCAACGGTCTCTTCACCGGGGGCACAGCCAGACTTGGCTTCCTCTCCGGATGTGTTGACTTGCACGTGGACACCAATCTTGTCAAGATCAGGCTGTGAAGAAAGAAGATTTGTGCGGGCAGTGTTGAGAAGCTGGGCCTTCTTGGAAGTATCTATGCTTGAGACACAGAAGAGATTGGGGATCTTTCCCAGGGACTTGCAATGGCCTAATATATCATATCAGTATGCGTGGTTCCATACGTGTGAGTCAGGTCTCTTACTAGACTGGAGGCCACCGATAAAATGCCACTGAATAGTTTTCGGGAGCAAAGCTGCTTTTTGAGTCAACTCTTGAGAATAGTTCTCACCAAAGTGAGTATGGGAAGTAGGAGCCTGATGAAGTGCTAGAATGTCATTTACAGGCTTGAGCTTTGAGACAGCGACAAGTCGGACCTGATATGAATGTAAGCCAGGGTATATTTTATGGTGTTTCAATGTGAGAGTGAGAGTGAGTGTCATGCATACTTTTCGACCGTTTGCTACGGCAGCAATACGCTCTTTGACGGAACTAAGCTGAGAAACAAGAGCCTGAGCCCTTGAAGGATCAATCCTCATCTCGTCTTGAGAATCACTCATGTTATGTATGAGGTTTTGTAAGTCTGTTGCTAAGAGAGTGGTGATTGTTGTAAGTGGGCAAGTGATTTTGGGCAACCGGATTATCATCGGTTAGGTCATGCATTCAGTGCCAACGACCCAAAGTGGCCAACATAGCTCAGTCAGAAACCATACCCCTTGGGACTTCTAAACCAATTTTATAACGACAGATATTCACAAAAGCGAGAGAGTAGAGAGAGCTCTATACATTTGAGGCTTATCAGAGATGGCTACTGATCTGAAAACTGGCCGCCGAAGGGCTACCAGCAGCGCGGCTACAAGACCAGGACACACGAGACGAAAGTCAAGAGCTGTTATCCAGCCAAAGTCAACACATACGTCAGATGAATTTCTACAAGACTTTCTAGACCCTACATTTGATCCCGCAACTTTCCTCAACTCAACCCTTCCTCCACTGCAGCAGCGCTCAATACCTGGCCGAACCGGAGATGTCGCACCGCTCGCTGAGCTGTCCACGCAAGCTCAGACTCTTATTTCACAACTTAACGCCCAGACTTCACGGCTGTCAACTACTCTTACGCATCTTACTGATGACATTTTGAGAAGCGGGAGTCGCCTGGCTTATGAGGTGGAGCTACTACGAGGCGAGACGTTGAGTCTCCAGGAGACTATGAATGAGACGCTTCATGACGACATCAAGAAGTTTGTTCCCGAAGGATTGCAAGAAGCCATTGAGGCAAAGAATGCCGCAGCGGCCGCTGCTAAAGAAGATCGGAGTGCGGCACCGTCGACAACTGCTGCAGCTGTTACCAACGATGGAGCCAATCCAGATGACCCTGAATTCATCAGACAGTTACAAACATTAACTCTTGTGCGAGCACGCCTGGACTCAGTTATTAAGACATTCGGAGATGCCATGGAATTCGTCTTCCCACCATCAGAGATCTCCGTCAGCTCCGGTTTCCTCTCAGTATCAGCACCCGAGCCAGGTTCAGCACAGCAAAGTTCTGAGGAAAAGGGCAAGGAAGTACTCAAGAACATCAGAAACGAGATATCAGATCTATTGAACAAGTCTGACGACCCTATTCAAGGCATTGAGAAAGCGGCACAAAGAATTGAACAACTCAAGGAGCTTAACCGTGTATGGAAGGACACAGCAGAGGAGAAGGGACGAAATAAGTTTATAGAGGGTCTTGCCAAGACGGTTGAAGACAAGCATCGGGATCTAATGAAGGAAATGGAGCAGACCAAGGAAAAGACTAAAGTGGAATCACGGTCACGGAAAGGCAGTGTCACGAGAGATGCTGCAGCGACTGTGGTAGAGGATACAAAGTCACCGGGTGGATTTGGACTGATTAGCCAGTTGCACAAGCTTCGAGGAGGTCTGTGAACCAATGATAGAGACTCATAAACTGAAAGCTATAAAATATATTGTTTCCACTGAACGTATTAATTGTCCCTGTTGAAGGTTAAGCTCTATCGCTGACCGTGTAAGTACAGTAGCTCGCACTGTGACTCTACAGCCAATCACTCCACTAACCGCATGACAAGATCGGCCCGGGGCACTATTTTCCTATACTGCCGTTTGCAGCAGGCGGTGAGATCACTAATAAGCGCCCCGGCGAGGTCATGCCTCTCTGGGCCTGCGTCTCTCCCAGTTTGAGCCGAGACAATAGAAACACTTCCAGGTTGCTTTACTTCCACTGCCACATTGTTCTATCATTGCATTGCATTGCACTGGCATTGACGCTGGCAATTGTTCGTTTGCCTGCTCTATTCTACTTTTACCAACCAATAAGTACCCAACTTGTTGTGGAGTTGACACCCTCTGAATCTATTTGTCTTGGCCATCTCTTTTACTTGCACTCAGCTCTTTTATCCCAAGTTGCATGGACTCTTTACTCTCCCAACCCTTACAACCTCAACCTCAACCTTGAACCCACAATCACGAAGATAGCACGATTCGCAACCTTCTGAATTCATTTCTTGAAGCCTACAGAAGCATTCTTGCAAACATCAGACACCACTTACACATAACCACAACTATTTGCAATGGCCGCCAACGAAGCAGCGGCCCTTACAAACATGGCCAACCGATCCGACCGACGCTCTCCTGCTCCCGCTTCCCAGTCAAAAAGAGATCGCAAGCGACAAGCTCTTATAGAGAGACTCTCTAGCATGACCGATAAGTTCCATCGGGAAAGGGACATGACATATCGCGATCAGCTCCAGAAGATCCAGTTCGACATCAATCTTGTCCAGCGCTTCGACCCTTACGATCCAAAGGTCCTTGAGGTCATCTCTGAACTCCAGAAGGAGCACACCAACACACAAGGTCCTCCGGTCAACGCCGAAGATGCCCGAAGCTTGCTTGACATGGCTGGCATTCGATTCTCTGATTTCGTTGACGAAGTCGAGGATTTGGTAGAAATTCGTGACTTTCAGCTGGCGCAGTCAAAGGTAAGAAACCGTCCCACGCCACACGACCAAGTGTCTTGCTAACCATTTATCCAAACAGAATGAATACGACCGACGACGAGAAGAATATAGAAACACTTACGACTACAAGGTTGAGACCGCCAAGCGCGAGCATCGAGCCCTTACCAACACCCTTCGAGATCGATTGGTCAATACCCTCACCCACAAGAAGAACCGGTTGAACCGCGAGAAAGAGGTTTTGGAGATTAATGATTCCAATGCCTTGCTACTCAACCCCAATCAGTTCAGCTTGACCAATCCTGCGAGCCCCGGTGGTCCCCATGGAAAGCGAGCCACACGTCTGCGCAAGGACGCCGACGATCTGCAGATGTATTCCGACAACAAGAAGCGCAAGCGAAACGCCGGCGATGACGACGGCTCACCTGCCCCGACACGACGAGCCCTCGACAACCACAATACAACACCTCTCTGGCAGTCTGAGAAGGCTCGTGCTGCTGCTAAGCAGAACGGACCTATCTACAGCATTGACAAGCTTTTCACTGACAAGGAGCTGTCACTAAACTATAACACTGCTGCCCTTGCTGCGCACCAGTACATTCTTCGAAACCGTGTCAGTGGCGGCGGCTCTCCCGAAGACAGCGATTCCGGCAATGGTGAGGCCAATGGCGATCAGGACGCCGATTCTCAACCATCTGCCCCAGCTATGGAGCGCTCCGTCTCGCACGCCACCCGTAGCACTCGTGGCGGTAATTTGCTTGACGACAAGATTTTAGGTCTTGAGGGTATCACCAATTTCGAAGTTCACAACTTGGATATTCTCCACGCCCACGAACCCCCCAAGATGCCTCCTCCGGTTCCCCAGCAATACCTCAAGCCCTACCCTCGTACAGCGGACCAGAACTTCCCTGTACCCCTGTCTAATGACGATATCACTTCTGATCTTACGATCATGGGCTTCTTCAAGCAATACGACGCAGCACACAAGCCTGGAGCTCACCTTGATCGCCCAACTGGAATGCGCCGGGTTCTCGCTGCTGTATCAATACCTTACCAGCATTCACGATATGTCGCTTTTACTAGCGCCCCTAGAGAAGACCCGGAATATGTTCGCGATTCATTGGGTCTACCAGCTCTCAGCAGCCTTCGAGATCAGCCAAGCCCAGCACATGCTGGTGCAGCTACTTCAGTAGCAGCTCTGTCCAGCGCCGCAGTGCCTATGAGTCGCCAGAGCAGTGCCGGCGGAGTTGCCATGAGCCGCCAGGGTAGCAGCAGTACGCGTGGCAAGGGACGTAAGAACTAGAGATTCTCGCGGCGCAAATGACCTTCTTTTATAGTATTGCAAGCGCGGCGCAAAGGCGTAGCATCGATTTGGCTTACGGCGGCATCTGATTTCATGGAAGTCCGAAAGACTACATCAGCGGACGGTGTGGGGTCTGTTAAACGGGCTCATCAAGTTGGGATGAGTTTTACTCAAGGCTTGTGGATAAAGAAACGAGCTGAAACATCAGCAATGGATATGTTTTTTATGTTTTCACTTTTCCTATCGGGCTGAGACTCGATGAATAGAAATAGAAATGTCATGCTTGTTATATCAAATTGATTGCGACTGGATCAACATATCATAATATCATAAACTCCATTGCCATGCTCTTTCTTTTACCCTTCCAAGCAACGCAGCTTCAAGGACCAAATACCAATGCGCGCACCTCGATACTCTCGCGACCTTCCGCCTCAGCCCGGGTCCTGGGATCTTCAAAAGCAGTATGCGGCACACGACCCTTGATATTAGATCCAGGCTTGAGAGACTCGCTATCGAAGCACTCCAGCAACAGCCTCTCGCTGCCCGTCGTACCACTGAGGTAGTACCACTTCTGCTCAGGATCATGCTGAATCGCTGCAGTCCAACCGCGGTACCCATCTGGATATCGGTGCTCAACAGGGATGACGTCGTCGTCTTCGACAGAAGCAGAGGATGCAACAGCCAGAGGAAAAGACTCGAGGGGCTTCTTGTTCAGAGGTCGCCAGACGTTGATGAGACGATAGCGACGCTTGAGAAGCTCATCTGCCTCACCTGGGAAGTATCTGCGAACTCGCTGAGCTACAGCCGCAGCTGTTTGATCAATGTGTACACGAGTCACAGGCGCACGAGTAGCATTGGGTGTTTGACGGCGAATAGTGTGATCAAAGAAGAAGACCCTGTTAGAGCCAGGGACGTTGTTGAGGAGAAGCTGTTCAAGCTCTGGGTAGTAGTTCTCCTTGATAGAATCATCATCGACGAAGTCGACCTCGCTGGAGGGTGGAACGTCTTGGATGACTTGGAAAGCATCACGGTCTAGATGATACTTGGACTCATGACCACGGATGTCGTGTATGACAGTTGGTTGAGGGTTGTCTGTGAAGTTGCGCTGAGGAAGACCCTTGGGAGGAGTATCGACGTGGTTATAGGGAGTTGAATTGTCGGAGGGAGGATTGAAGAAGTTCAGGGTTGCAGTAACGTCGCCACGGGGAATAGTTGAAGAGATGGCCATTGTCAAGACTTATAGGACTTATAGAACCGTCGAAGCGTATCAAATGGACCAGAATACAGAGGTGTAAGGGATATCAGAGAAACTGATGTGAGTTTTTACAATAGCGATGATGGCAGAGACATCAAATGCGATGATTTAAATCGATTATTGAATCAATAAAGATGCTCTCTGCAATAAGTTGCTTCCTGTCCAGCTCTTTATACTTTTCATCTGCACTCAGAGATGTTACCATCATAATATGTGGATTTCAAATCAGAACCGAGTTCACTTCACCATCTCATACCAGAATTGGCCATGAGGCCGTATGCGCTTGAGCACGCAATTCCAAGATGCACAACCGTTGGCTGGAGGTCAATTGACATGGCCACAAGGGCGCACGGTCGATTAGTAAAGGGTTTTGATTACTGTACACAGCTTGTTTTGTTAATTGACCTAGTTAAGAGAACCAATGGGAATTATAGAGTGAGTCTGTCGGGAATTATACGGGTTTGTTAGAGTTGGAATAGATTGGTTATGTCAAGAAATAGGCTAACGTTAAAGAAAAGCATTTCACTTGATAAATGATGACGGCAAAACTTGATTGTGCACGGCCGTCTTAATGTATACGAGATAGATAGATATAGACATAGATCTCCAGTGGCAGTAAGCAGAAACTCCTCATCCTGGGCCAATTGCTAAATTTAGCCCCTTTTGCTCCATCGCTTGGTGGCCTAATTTGCAACTTGAATCCCCCTTTCATTTCTGAAACGCGTGAAATACTCTTCGCTAAATGGTATCTGCAAGGCTATCACACTCTTAAACTGTCTTAAACTGGAACACTATTGCTTTCAAGAGATTTCTTCAGCCTTGGTTCATTTGTTCATCCGTTGCCCCGTTGGATCAGCCAGTTCATGTCTCAAATCTCATCCTTCGGGCTCACTCTTGTCTGTCTCTGTTTACCCCCGATTCTCACATGAGACGAAACAGCAAAATCGACTATGTGAAAGACCTGCTAAATAACTCACGGCCAAGAAAACTTGAAGAGATGAACTCGAAATGCCGTCACCTGCCTCTGTCAACAACGCAACCGGGCCCTCTCCGTCACCTCCGGCTCCGAGTCCGGCCCAGACTCAGCCTCCACCTCAGCCCGGCGCATCGGGGGCCGGATCCGCTGCGCCTCCGACCACGCGCCCGGGCCTTCCGGACCGTAGCGTTTCCGAGAACACGGTAGAGGATGCTTACGTTGACTTTATTCTCTTTTGCAATCCGGCAGTGCCGCTCTCTACAGACACGACAAGTCTGAGAGAGGCATTCCGTAATCCTCCTCGCAGCGGCGGCAAGTCCTTCAGCACATTCGCCATCTATGAGCTCGTCCGCAAGTTTTACAACAGCGAGATCCGGACATGGACAGAATTGACTACAAAGCTTGGTGTTGAGCCCCCAGACCCAAACAAGGAGGAGAGTGCCCAGAAAGTTGCACAGTATGGCGTGAGATTAAAGGTGCGTGATGTAGAGCCACCCAAACTCAAGGTTTACCCACTAAAGACTGGTCTAGAAGTGGATGAATTCCATGCACGTCAAGGCATTTTTCGAGTATCTGATGGACATTCCGAATGATTACTGGACAAGGATCCCTACTGACAGTAACCCTACGAGCCAGCCCATCCGCGATGGTGTGGCTATCGAGGATGACATGGCTCTGAGGGCTCTTTTCCCACACATACGGCCAAAGAGAGGTAGAAAGCGTCCCGTCGACGATGACACAGCCACTTCTCCCGCTCAGAGATCTCACCTTGCACCGTCATCAGCTGTTGAGGCCGTAAGCGGTCCTATGTCAATGTCATTGTCAGCAGATCCCACGAGGCTAAGCGCTGCACCGTGGACTCCGAGTGATGCTTCTCAGCAGACGCCTCTATTTCGGTGGCCGCAGTCTGCTATTACACCGAACTCGAGGAAATCTTTCTGGGACGATGCTCTTGAGCCACAGTCTGCTGTTACACCGTCGAAGCCGAGACTTACGACGCAGCGCAGAGGGCCCAAGAATGTGTCTTCTGCCTGGAGACCCGGAGTTCCCAACGGTGGTGTCAAACCACGAGGACGGCCACCGATGAATAGAACTCCTATAGATGCTTCCCTGCCTCCGTTTTCTACCACGGCCACCACAACGGCCCCTGAGGAACCCGTAGCCCCCATTTGTACTCCGCCAGTCTCAGCTCCCGGGGCAGATAGTGGACAGTCAGAGAATAGTTTCTCGATCCCCTCGATAACATCACAGCCGCATCCTACCCCTGCTCCACCTAGGCCTTCTCGCCCGAGTATATCTTTACAAGTCCCCGAAAGACCATCAGGCAGTGTTAGACTTGCAACTCCTCCCCCAGTCGTGGTCATCAACGGCCCCAGTGAAACTCAGGCTCCTCCTCCGCATACATACGTCGGAACATCATCGAACTTTGCAAGAGCTACGAACGAAGTGACTACGTCACGCCAGCAGCAAGCTGAGGATACAATGTCACAACAAAAGGATGTTCCGAGGTTGTATTTCGAGAGGCTTGAAGAACGTACGAACGTGGATGAGGTTATCGGTTATATGATGCGCAGTCTCTTCGGGGCAAATTGGCTCGATGCTGAAGGAAATCCAACACATACATGCTCAACGACTGAAGCGATGGCGATCGTCAACTCGGTTCTCGAAGACTTGTACAGAAAGGCAGCATCACCGGACATGTTTTTGATCAACCTAGCTGCCATGACAGGAGGCGGGTACCTCCTAGCCGGGACGACGAAACTCAAACGCGTTGGCGTGCAAGACGGTGCGATGAAGTATACTTGTGAATGGATATATGGTCTAGGCCATCTCAGGGGTCAATATCAGATGGAAATTGCTGTACCTGTGGAGATGCTTGAGGATTCTAAAGAGCCGAGTCCCGAAGCTACGTCTGCGGAATCAGCATCCAAGTTATCTGCGGATGAGTGGCAGGCTAAGTATGAGAAGCTGCTTGAAGAGTTGGATAAGAAGGATAAGACGTTTATGGATCTGAGGATGAAGGTGACGGATATTCTGAGGGGTGTACCTAAGAAATGATGCTTTGTGGAATACTGTAGAGATTTGCAATGGCGTGCATTGTTGATCGGAGTTATTTAGTTGTTTCTTTCTTCAGGGCATATATGGCGTTGCTTCTTTTGGTTGATACTTCGCGAATTGGTGCATATTTGTATGTGGTCGCTTATCTTGGGTGCTTTTTTTTACTGAGAATAACATGTGGTTACCTTGAAAATCGTGTTCCAAATAGCGGTTAATGTGAACCTCGATACAATGCACATAACTATGTGCATTCTAGGCACACATAATGTAAGATGGTGTCACTGAACATTTACGAGAGCCTTGTTTGGTATATAATATTCGGATCTTTCGGAGGCTCACATCCCGATTGAGATAAAGGCAAGGAAATCCCATCGGCGACTCCGAGAATGTGTAGGCATGTTAGACGATAGCTATTGCATTACACTACTGTAGTGGTATTCCCTACATGTAAGAGCCTTTTCTGGTGGGTGTGGATAGTTGATGTTACGATATCACGATTGGACAGATTTACGAGCGGAGGGATCTCAGAAAACACGGGGAATCTGGGGATCGCACAAGGGCATATCGGATATCGTAGTCAGGACCGATGAGCTGGGATTCTCTGGGGAAAACGCGAGAGAGAAAGGGTATCGAGATAAGAGTCTGTGGTGTTGGTGGAGATGAGGCTACCCTGGGGACGTCCACTCACGATGCAGGGAATTCTGCTGCCTTGAGCTGAAGAAGAAGCCAAGCAGCCCAAGAGAGTGGCAAATGAGGTCGTTTTTGAAATTCCGGGGTAACTGATAACTTGAGATGAAATGTCGTTTTATTCAATGGTATTATTCAAATCAGTCTTTGGAGTAGACGATGAACAATGATAATGGACCGTTGGATTACAAGTAGCATCACGTGTAACCCTCAAACGTTACACTTTAGTGGGAGCCGGTTCGGAGTGTAAGAACGGATAAGCGAAAACGGTTAACCGAATAAGCAATGCGATGTAGATCCATGCTGTTCCCAAGACCCGAGGAATCCTTCACGACAGAACCGAGTGATATTCCCTACCTCTCTTGCATCCGGAGGATTCGAGATGTGTGATTGCGCAGATCAATGACTGCTATAGACAGTTCGCCCGGGAAACCATAAGATCCTTGATTTCCATTGTCTTGGATCGTGAAAAAAAAACACTCCTAACTTTTAAGTTGTCATTTTGGGGTTGATCATGAGACATGCATGGTACCTCATGATTACAGGTGTTGATTACAGTAACATGCTATTTGACTCTGACTTGTCTCTCGGAACAAAAGTTCGGCATGTTAAGTAGGGTTGCAGAGAGGCGGCACAGAGGCTGAAAGGATGGAGGGATGTCAGACAGTTTGGACTGTGACGATGGACCCGAGACAAGGGGGCCTTGCCTAAAGTTGCTCTTTCAAGGTATGTTCTTGGATGGCAGTTCAGTGTTGTACATGGTTACAGGAAGTGAAACTCAATAAGACAAAGACAGACCAACTAAGCTCGGTATGTCCCTTGGTTTAAGATATGAAGACGAGGATATGCAATGCTGTATCTGACATGAGGTAAACATGGGACATCAGACTCTCCACAAGAAGAAGAGACGAGGAGGAGATTAACTTGAACATACACGTACCTTGGCAAGCCAGTGTCAATATAAAGAATTGCCAAAGTTGTTTGGTCCCAAAGAGAAGTCTTGAAGCTGATAATCCCTGCAAATAACGAACCGAAGTAAAGACCCTTGTCATTCAGACCCTGTCCTTTCCCCTGTCTTCCCCATCTTGGTCTTGTTCTTCTTGTCCTTGTCCTTGGGTCACCGGTCAAAGCCCGAATAAAGCGCAGCGTCTTTCTCGTAAATCCCTTCAACCAAATATTTCTGTTGTCTTTTCCTGTGTGAACTTGAAATTCGATGTAATACAGACGAGTACCACCACTCTTAGTGCATTATCCCCGTCACTATTCAAGAAGCTGCCATTATAGTCTTAGGTCCAGTACTACAGTAACTTTAGTGCCCGGACCAAGTCTCGTTGTCTCACCCCAGACTCGCCTCGACTCGACTCAACTAGGCTAGTCAAACCAACGGCCTGGATCCTTCGACTCAACTCATCAACTTTGCCTCCTCCAAACTCTTTAACCAAATCCACGACAAATCATTCCAAGTCAACTGCTCGATTGATTCATATGTATTATTAATAATCATCTCACGTCTAATCTCCCACAATCACCGCGACAACTAAACAGTCATCGATCACACTCTTTTCCTCGGCTTTGGCGCTGACTGTGCCTCATTCTTCTCATCTCCCCAGCTTCCAACCCCACATCTTGAAGCGATCGACCGACGACACCCGCTAGAAACGTTCGACAGGACTCATCAACCAGCTTGGCTCAACTCTACTCGACTGTTTCTGTGATAGCTACGCCTCTTCTTATTGTTAACTAACTCACTCAAGAATTGCTCACCATAAACAATATCATTGGTATTGTCTTTTCTCAATCGGGCAATCGCCCGTTTCTCCGACCAACCTCATCTTACTCTCAACCCGCCGCCCTCAGTCACTCACTCTCACTTTGCCAGTCACTGGCTTTCTACAACACAAGATGGCGCCGAATCGCGGCGAAGACGATATAGAACGGTATATTCTACCCTTGCTAACCCATTGCAGATCCAAATGCTGATCAGTACTCTCAGCCTGTCAAGGACCACCAATGAATATCCTTCCAGTTCCATGATAGAACATGCACGGCGTCCTTCAGAAGCTTATGTCAACCTTCATGCAAACATTGAAGCCAAGTACGCTCGCTCAACCTCGGCACGCCCGCTCAATCGTTCATGACTAACATCACCCAAGAATCAAGAATCCTCTCTGGGGTCTTCCACGAGCAAGACTTCTAGCTGATGTTGATGACTTTTGTCGAAAAAAGGAACTAGAACAGTACCGCCCCCTCATTCGCAAGGGCGCTCTAGTTGCGCAGGATCCCACTGGCTATGAGGATATCGATGGAGACGAAAAGCTTGACGACACAGAGATACAAGCGCTCAGAGACGAAATCCTCCACAAGTGGCGAGTCCCTTTTGTTCTGTACTTGACCGTTGCGACATGTTCCATCGGCGCCGCCGTACAAGGATGGGATCAAACAGGTTCGAATGGAGCGAATTTGGAGTTTCCCTATGCTTTCAATATCGGCAGCGAAAGTATACACGACAAGCTCCTCGTCGGTCTCGTCAACTCTGCCCCTTACATCGGAACAGCCCTGTTTGGCTGTTGGCTTTCGGATCCCCTGAATTCCCGTTGGGGTCGTCGCGGCACGATATTCTTCTCGGCCAACTTCTGTCTCTGGCCTGTCATTGGGAGTGCTTTCTGTAACAGCTGGAGACAGCTTTTTGCGTGTCGTGTATTACTTGGTATTGGAATGGGCACCAAGGCTTCAACAGGTGAGTCTCTACGTCTCTGAACCACAAGCATGTCGCTGGGACCTCGCAGCTGACATGTGATACAGTCCCCATCTTTGCCGCGGAGAACTCACCTGCCCCGATTCGAGGAGCCTTTGTCATGAGTTGGCAGATGTGGACGGCTTTCGGTATCTTCCTAGGAACATGTGCGAATGTCGCTGTTACGAAAATCGGCCATAACGCATGGAGATTCCAACTAGGATCAGCGTTCATCCCAGCTGTACCCTTGATGTGCTTGATTTACTTCTGCCCAGAATCGCCGCGTTGGTACATGAAGAAGAACCGTTACCAAGATGCGATGAAATCCCTGTTACGACTACGAAACCACCCGATCCAGGCCGCTCGCGATCTATACTATATCCATGCGCAACTCGAGGTCGAACTGGACTTTATTGGCGAGGCACACTATGCCAAACGTTTTATCGAACTTTTCACCATTCCTCGCGTGCGCCGTGCTACTGTAGCTTCATTCGTCGTTATGATTGCCCAGCAGATGTGTGGGATCAACATCATCGCATTCTACTCGACAAGTGTGTTCCGGGATGCAGGCGCCGACGATAACCAAGCTCTGCTGGCATCGATGGGTTTTGGACTGGTTAACTTTGTCTTTGCCTGGCCTGCAATATGGACGATAGACACCTTTGGTCGACGATCTCTCCTACTCTTCACTTTTCCTCAGATGGCATGGACACTACTTGCAGCAGGTCTATGTACTTTGATCCCAGGCACAGGCGGAGCTCACATGGCTTTGGTTGCGTTTTTCGTCTATCTTTTCGCGGCCTTTTACTCACCTGGCGAGGGTCCTGTGCCCTTTACCTACTCGGCTGAAGTGTTTCCTCTGTCGCATCGTGAGGTGGGCATGTCGTGGGCTGTGGCAACGTGCCTTTTCTGGGCGGCAGTGTTGTCTATTACTTTCCCACTGATGTTGGCTAGACTACATGCTATTGGTGCTTTTGGGATGTATGCAGGCTTCAACATTGTTGCGTTGGTTATGATTTTCTTACTGCTACCAGAAACAAAGCAGCGGACACTCGAGGAGCTGGATTACATCTTTGCAGTACCCACTCGTGTCTTTATGAGATATCAAGTTACGAAAGTGCTTCCCTGGTGGATCAGACGATGGATCTTGTTCCAACGAGAAGCAAGACTGGAGCCTCTGTATCAGTTTGACACAGTTGGCGAACCCGAGGATAATCACAGCAGTGACTTTGGCTATGAAAACGACAAGGCAAAAGTTGAATTGAAGGATACAATTGGACTTACGTCAGGTGTTCAGACGACACGATGAGGTTGATGGTGGATATTGTGATATCATGACATTTGGCGTTTGTTTATGGGAGACTTGATTTGGAGATTTTGTCTGTACTGTACTCTTATGATACCCTGCACGAGAAAGTAGCAAGCGAAATGGAATTGGGCCTTGCCTTCAACTAATGGAGATGAATACCCCACGAAAGAGGAGAAATGAGTGTATTAGTTTCTAGTCAAGTGACGTAAGGAGGAGACTAGTTATTGTATGATAATGGTCTACGTCGTTTGTACAATTTCCGTCTCTGATCGTTATTCATCAAAACCCGACGCTGAAATTCGCCGAGCTCCTTAGTTCGATGTGAGTGACGTCGTGATAGCGGAAAGTGAAGCGGGCTTCTCAACTGAACTGGTCTTGGCCCAAGGTGGGAATTCCGTCATTCTCATTCGGGGCCTCGGGAGATGATCACCATCTCCACTTGATCAACATTCGGATGGGTTGGAAAGAGATAAATGCCCAAAAGGCGTTGATGCTCAGTGACAGGACTGAATTAGGAAGGGAGACGATAATGCCGAGGCCGACATGGGCGTCTAATCGAGGAGACACACCGTTTCTCCATACAAGTTCTCATTCAACGTCATGATGTTTGCGCGCGCTTAGTGAGGTGACGCACATACTGTGTAGCGTAGCTTCTTCTCGTTTACGATACCCGACGATACGAACTGGGGAGTGAGAAGTCTTTGGGCGTTTCTACAGTAGAGCAAGAGCACGGTCAAGCTTTTCCGGGGATGGCTGATCGATCAGATCACGTTGCATTTTCTTGTTGTTGCTGGTTGAAGCGGAGACTGCTGATCGACCTACGTGGATTCCTCGTGAATAATGGGATCGACATTGCGTTGTCGAAGGTGGATGGGCACTGTGGGTGAGGAGTGAGACATGAAGGGTCCAGCGGATTAGCAACTGTGAGAATGATCATTGAAGATGATAATGGCAAAATATTATAGTAGCAAGTTGAAGTTGAAAGAGTAACAAAGGAAATGCGGTTGGTGGAATAAGCCGAGTGATGACCCAAACTGTCGGTCCTCTCAAGTTCCAGTTTCAACGTCGTCCCAGCTCTCCAGTGTCAGTGTAGGTAGGGTTACACTCCATCAGCTTATAGCAAAGACAACAATCTTGGCACCGGGAGATGAACCGAATTTAATGTCGCCTTGCGAAAAAATAGGGGACGCAATTAATATCAGCGTTTCCTCAACTCGTTTCATATATCCGCAAACTCTACCATTTCAATCCACGATGAAATCTAAAAAAGAAAAACAATTCATGGTCTCGACTTTTTTTTTTTTTTTTTTTTTTTTTTTTTTTTGAAATTTGACTTTGGCTTCCATCACAGTGGATGGAGGTCAAGGCGTGGACTAGCGAGCGTTTTTTTTTTTTCTTGCCGTCACCCTTATTCTGACACGTTGACACAGGCTAATGCGGGATAGCATGACTTGAGGTCACTTCGTGTCTGCAGGGGTAAATATCATGGTTTGTTTTGTTCTTCTGAACCAGTGGCAAGATGAGAGGGGCTTTGGAGCAGGAAATAAGTCTTGGTATGGTGGCTGTGAGCCGAAGATGCATCATGGAGTAGAAGATGAGATATCCATAGGCAGCGTCATAGAAAGCATCTTCAGCATGCTCTTCAACATCAACGTCAGGATGTTCGATCAGATTACACAATCTTCGTCTAAAGATACCAACGGCCAAGCGCTGCGGCAGTTGGCGGCTTTCAATTTGAACAACACCCTCATTCTCTGGTGGCGTAGACGCCAGAATTCCCGGGAATGACGAAAAGAAAAGCGGTTGGTTTCGTCTTGTCTTCAATGTCTTAATTGCGCGTCAGTTATCCAAAGGTGTGCTAGCCGGGGATCAATAACAAAAAGGAAACTCAGCCGTTGAAGGCACGAGGGGCTAACCGTTAGCCTACAACTTGTTGAGCCGCCATCGACCCTTTGTAAGTCGAACATCGAATAAGAACTTTTCGTAATGATTCTCGCCATGTGCAGCATACCGACTCTTTCAACAAACATTCGAACCATCACTGATCAGAGAGAACTCGTACCGTGTTTCACTGTTACAGTTGCTGGCGTCAAAACGTCAGCTCCCGATGTGGGATCGGTATATGGACCCCTTGAGATCTCTGGTGTAAATCTTTGCCACGAAGGGACGCCTCGAGAGCTTGAAGCTTTCTTGGTGGATAGTGCTGGGTGGAATAAATATGGGGAAGATACGGTTAGATGTTAACTTTTGGTGCTTTGCATCGATGATTGACTGATCTCTCGTATCGAGAATCGCCTCTGGTCCCCAGTTTTTGTTATGTTTCTTCCCTTGCTTGGGTATGTGTCTTCTGATCATGGTAAGGATATTCTTCTTGCGGTGTAAATGGATGGCCTGTTGGTGGTCGGGTGTTTTAGACGTGCAAACCGAGACATACACAGACTTTGATTGTCAAAGCTGTGAAATGGCATGCATTTGCCTGCCAAAATCACGTTCGTATAAGCCCACGTCTTATCCTTGGTTGAATCCTACATATTTCTTGTCATAACAAAAGGCTGCACTGTCTAGACTGTACAGTATTTCGCGTATGTGTTGACTTTTCGGCCGCGTAGCACCCCAGCCCGATTTGGAGACGTGAAACAAAGGGGTATCTGAGACCAGCCTGTCAATGGTTGTTTGTGGCTGCCGGGGGGCGGCGCCTCCCCCTGGCCCGGCGCTGAGAACCGCTGCCGTTCTGAAATATTACTGGATAAACGCCGACATTTGGGGGGGCCGGGTGCCCCTGAAGCCCGGCATACAGCAGATGAAAGGAAAAAAAGTGAAAGAGAAAAAACTTGCAGAGGTGCCCAGTGTCTGGGGACCCTGTCGCGGATCCTTTTTCAGCTGGTAGGGCTCATGATCCAGCGAGAGGGGAGCCCTGAGGGCCCTAAGGACCCAGGACCAGGACCCAATTGGACTTGGTCCATAGAGAGAAAAACTTGAGTGGGTGGTTGGCTTTTCGCCGTGACTGAAGACGCGCTGCTGGTGGATTCACGGCCCCTTCTCCAGAGCCATGACCCGCCCGTGAGTGGGAAAAAAAAAACGATCGGGAACCCCTTTTGTTGCTGACGGTATCTGAGTCCCGGCTTGGTATTTCTAGGATTGTGCTTGGATGGCAAGGCGGACAAACCTCAAATAGCAACAGAACCTGGCCTAGCCTAGTACATAAGAAAAAAAAGGAAAAGCACACCATGGTAGTGGATGTCACAGTGTAATTTTTAAATATCTCGCACTCACACGAGCTTGAGCAAGAGCCAAGTACGACAGGGAAGGAACAAGGAACACCCACCCAATCCAGGATCCCCGAAACCTCGTTCGTCAATGATTGACTTCAACCTCTCTTTCTAGTCGTTCCCTTTCTCTCTCTTCTTCCTCTTCATCATTTCTCCACCGACACTCGTTCCAGTCCCTATTATAACCACGGCCCTCCCACCCCCGGCCTAGGCTTGCCCTTCTTTTGATCGCTTCCCATCTTTTGTTTGTTTCCTAGCTCCTAGGTTTGATCTCTCTCTCTCTCTCTCTCGCTTCCTCACTTCATCCCAGGTAGCACCAATAACCACCAACTTGTTCCTGTTCGTCTTCGCTGGAGAAGACGGCAGATCACCTTCGCTCTTTTTCCTATACCTGCAAAAAAGAGGAGGAGAATTATATGGGATCGTTGTAGCGTATTGTCTGCATTTATTTCCTTGAATCTACTACATCATCGGCATACAACACAGCATTGAGCCGAGCATTGGCATATCTAGCTTGGAGCAAGTCTTCAGCAGAAAGATAATCACCCCCATTCCCACCTGATTCCTAGACACCCTACGAGCGCAAGCAGATCATTGCGGCTAAGGATTTGATATCCTACCACCGTCTCATATCCTGCTAGCACTACCCGACCTCCAATCTTCAAACGCCTATCGGTTTCATCATCGGCCTCGACTCACGCCAACGGGTCGATCACCTCTTAACTTGAAGTATTCGGGCCACCACATCGAATACTCCCGCACTTTCGACTCCCTGGTTGGAGTTTGATATATAACTACACACGAGAATGGTTAATCGCCACGTTTCTTTATCTCCCCGCAATTCGCGTCACTCTCACACAGGCTTCGTTCCCCTTGGTGGCAGCAACAGCAATAACGAAATGGGCGACGGTATTCAGCTCACGCCGGTCAAGAGCAATGCCTCTGCCCGGAGTGGTATGAGGAAGGCCGACATGCCTCAACCCTCTACCATGGATAGCAACTCTCCCACCGAGGACGAAAAACTCACCGGTCAAGGTCACCGCGGCCGTCGAAGGAGAATGGGCGATGGCCTCTCTCGTAGCGGTACCGGAGGAGAGGAAACCACATTGAACCCAATGGGTAGACTCTACTACAAAATCATCGGCTTCTCTGTTGTCACCAGATACCTTGTATATGTCGTCCCTGTCGGTCTTCTCTTGGCTATTCCTCTGATTGTCCTCGCCGCCATTGGCAAGAAGGATGGCATTCCTGTCGGTAAATGGAACGGAGATGGTGACAGGGCTGGCGATGATGGCCCTCCTCTCTTCAAAATCTTCCTCTGGGTTCTCATCATGTGGCTCTCATGCTGGGTCGCCAAGGTTGTTGCTTGGTTCTTACCCTCGCTCTTCATGTTCTTTACTGGCGTCGTCAGCAAGGGTACTCGCAAGTACGCAACTGTCCTCGGAAACCTCATCCTGCCCTTCTCCTTCTTCTTCTGGGCCTTGGCTTCTTATGTCACTTTCAAGAACCTCTGGATGGAGGAAGATAGAGGCAACAACTACGTCCCATGGGTCCGCACTATGGGCCGTGTCCTTGGTGCTCTTTTCGTTTCTTCAGCTGTCTTCCTTGGCGAGAAAGCGATTGTCCAGCTGATCGGTATCTCCTACCATCAGCGATCGTTTGCGAACCGTATCAGGGAGTCCAAGCGTGAGGTCCACTTGCTCGGGCTTCTTTTTGATGCCTCCCGAACCCTCTTCCCTCTCCATTGTCACGAGTTCGCTGATGAGGATGCCATCATTAATGATAGCATTGAGGTGATGCTCCGTGGTAAGAAAGGACACAAGCGCAACGGCTCTGCCACCCCCATGAAGCTCATTGGAGAGGTTGGCAAGATCGGAGACAAGGTCACCTCCGTTTTTGGCAACCTTGCCTCTGAGATCGCTGGCCGACAGGTTTTCAACCCTAACTCCGCTCACTCCATCGTCATCGAAGCTCTTGAGAAGACTAAGTCATCTGAGGCAATGGGTCGACGTATATGGATGTCTTACGTTGTCGAGGGTCACAACTCACTTGTTCTGGATGACTTCCAGGAGGTTCTTGGACCTGCTTACAAGGAAGAAGCTGAGGAATCATTCTATATGATCGACGGTGACGACAATGGTGATATTAGTCTCGATGAGATGGTCCGAAAGGTTGTCGAAATTGGCACCGAGAGAAAGGCAATCGCCGAAGGTATGAAGGATATTGGTCAGGCTCTTCAGGCTTTTGATAAGATTCTTCTTGTCGTCGTCCTGTTGGTCGTTATTTTCGTTTTCCGTAAGTCTCACCTCATAAGTGTGTCGAATTTCACTAACAATCCCCTTAGTTGCCTTCTTCCAGAGTAGCTTCATTACCACTCTCACCACTGCCGGAACTACCCTGCTTTCTCTGTCTTTCATCTTCGCAGTTACTGCCCAGGAATTCCTCGGTTCTTGTATCTTCCTTTTCGTCAAGCACCCCTACGATGTCGGTGATCGTGTCGACATCAGTGGCACCAGGATGGTTGTCAACAAGATCTCCCTCCTCTACTCTGTTTTCCACCGACTCGACACCATGCAAACAGTTCAAGTGCCCAACATTCAGCTCAACAACATCTGGATCGAGAATATCTCCCGTAGCAAGGCCATGCACGAAACCGTCGAAGTCAACGTTTCTTTCGATACCTCATTTGAGGACATTGAACTTCTCCGCCTCGAGATGGAGAAGTTCGTTCGACAACCCGAGAACGCTCGTGACTTCCAGCCTGATCTTAGCATTAGCGTTGGCGGTGTCGGTAACCTCGACAAGCTTCTGCTCTATGTCACCATCGCTCACAAGTCCAACTGGCACAACGATTCCGTCCGCGCCAGCCGCCGTTCTAAGTTCATGTGTGCACTTGCCCTGGCTCTGAAGAAGGTGCCTCTTATTGCTCCCGGTGGCGGCGGCGAGCCTCTTGGTGGACCTACAAACCCCTCTTACTCTGTTACTGTTACCGATGAGTTCGCCAAGAACAGTCGTGATGAGGCTGCTAAGGCTTCTGATGAAGCTCGCATGGTCCCAACCTCGAAGCAGGAGAACACTGAAGAGAGCCAGGCCCAGGCCGCTGAAGGCTTCAACTCGCGCCCCCCTGCCGCCGGCCTTGGTGTCTGGGATAACAGTGACAACCACACCCTGGGCTCTCACGATGATGAAGTCAACCGCAACCGCGATATCGAGCATTTGCGCACTGATCTCAAGCGTGAGAGCACTCGGGGTCGCCGCAAGGCGGGTGAGGCTATTCCCTCACTTTCTCTTGAGACGGCTCCTCGTGCTAGCATCACGTTGACGCAAGCAAGCCCTCGCAGCCCTCACCGTGGCCCCTTCGATGAAGAGGCCGAGGCTGGCATGGGCCCAACGCCTTACCATTCTAATCTCTCTGCCGGCCCATCACAGGGTTCTCAAGGCTACCAGCCATATGCCGGCTCCAGCAACCAGTATAATGTCGCCAACCCTCTACAAAGGCCTGGTCAGGGACCGCCTCAGGGGCCACCTCCTCAAGGACAACCACCCGCTCCCCAGCGCTAGTGGACCTGGAAGTGAGACAGACGAACTGTAACGGCTGATCAGTGTGTATTGATAGTAGTAATATTGGGGAGGTTATTTGGGACGGAATTGAGTTTTTCTATGTTGGTATTGGGGTTACTCGAGAGACTAAAACAGTCATCTCCTTTCTTAGAAATCAGATTGGGTCATCCGTATAAAAAGACTGGGGCGGATGTATCGGTTTATGAAACACAGCCAGAGACTGCAGAGCAGCAGCTCTCAATATTCACGAAGTAAAGAATCTAGATTATTATCACACTTCAATCAAATATTTTGAGGATAATTGTTGTTTCAAGGAACTTCGCATTTGCAAAGGCTACTAATTTAGCAAACGTGCTCTGGAGGTGGGACCTCGCCGTCCTTTGCCCCCAACTCAGTCTTGAGAACACGACCGAAGAGTTCTAGCAGAACCTCGAAGCAGACCTTGGTGATGGCAGGATCATAACGTCCCTTGCTTAGCTCGTCACGGATGAAGGCGTGCTGAGCCCACGCAAACTCATAGAAGCTAGTAGGGACACCAGCTTCGCGAAGCTTGACACGGATTAGATCGCGACCAGCATCAGGGACATGAGTGTCCTTTACACCAAAGATCATGGCAACCTCTCCCTTGAACTTGTTGAAGAGATCGATGGTGTGGTTGCTGTTGGGAGGAGCGGTTGATGAAGTGTTGGGCGCATCATAAGGGCCGAGTGTGCGGGAGTGAATATCGGTTGCGAAGTAGGCAACGCAAGCAGAGATGCGAGGGTCAAGCTGTGTCGAGCTGTTGAGTGATATGAAGTGAAAATATTAGGTGAAAGACTTACAGCGGCGCGAACGGCCAGATGGCCACCTAGACACATGCCTGTAGCTCCAATACGGCCTGTGCAGGTGGGAAGTGAGAGGAGGTAATCGACGGTGGCATATGAGTCGGCATCATAGGACTCGAGGGTCTAAAACAGTTAGTTAGAGTGAGTCCAAGTAAACAATGCTGGTTGTCGAGTGAATACCTTTTCGATCTTGAACTTGTTGCCACGATCAGTGTCCTCGGCGTCGTACTTGAGGGGCTCAGGGCCGGTGAAGTCATGGTAAGATGAAGGCGCAGCGACGATGTAGCCTTGACCAGCGATCTGACGAGCGAAGCGGGCAACAGGACCGGTGACTGGAGAAGTAGAATGAGCTTGTCGTGATATTGATGTGATTATAATGTGAAGCCTTACCTTGGTAGATCTCACTGAAAAGACTCACACCAGGGAAGCGTCTGAATGAAGGTCAGAATGATGCAGAGCAAGAGGATTTAGGAGACTTACGCATTAGGATATCCAGGGATAATGGGATGAAAGACAAAGATGCCTGCTCAAGAGTGTAAGCTTCTCATATCACATGGCATGAGAGTTGAGCTGGACATACGCATAGTACCCTCCTTGCCATTGGCAGAGGTCGGGACATCGACGTGAGATTCCTTGATCAACATTTTGCTTCCTTTAGACCCAAGATTATGAAAGTTCAAAGTTGCAAGATTGGAAGTTATAAATTGTATGGAGTAGTTGCTTTTATCTATTCAACCTCATATCATTATCAACTTCCCCTCGATGCCCCTCGGCGGGGTGTTACATACATCCTTCAAGCGAGACGCCTCTGATTGGTTGAGAGCAACATCATTCAAGCTTCATAACTTGATCCGTTGTGGCACCCGGACCGATCCCGCCAGCACCCGCTATAGAATCAATCTCATGAGTAAGCAGTAATAAGTTCTTATTAGCAGAGCGCAGCTGATGACATGTCTTGGACACCAAGTTGTATGCGTGTCCTAGGGCAGCTGCTGCAGTACAATGTGACCGCTTTTTTGACACCGAATCACAGAAATAAACATGTGGCAGGGGTATAGCTAATTACCGTAGAACACCTGCATATAAGGAGTGATAGGGAGGTGCTTCAGTGGGACCTCAACTGCTAATCCGCCTTCGGACCGTCGAATCCTAGGGGAGAAGAGGTTCGTTCAGGAAATAAGTACGTACCCCATCATTCGTCGTCACAAGGATCTATCCTGTCCTTCCTTGTCTCTGTCCAGGTGGTCACAACTTTTTGGTCGTCCGACTGCTCTAGTTATTTGCCCCAACAACTCTCGATCCTGTTTCTGACTCTTTTTTCCCTCTATACAGATTTTAAAAAAGGGACACTTCCTTCAGCATATATTCTTAGGATAACATAAGCTCATCATATCGAGGGTCGCCACCCGTACTTTTGTCCACGGATGCACGCCCCAGCTCTCGAATAAACCACCTCTACCTACACCTACTTACGTCTACTACATTTCTCCTTGATATATACCAATCGCATACCATGAACGGCCATTTCTCTGCCGTCGGCGAGGCGCCGGGGGCTGGAAGCTATGAGCACGGCGTCCAGGTTATTGACGAGGATAAGGAGTTCAAGTATGTACTGTACAGCTGTCGAGTTGTTCCCCCGCCACTTTGTCCGTCATGATGTCTACAGTGCTAACTAACCCTACTACACTACAGCACCCACCTCAATGAGTATCTCAACGTTACTGATGTTGCTGCCTCTGGCTTCAATTACCATCTTATCTCCGTCTTCGGCTCCCAGTCGACCGGAAAGTCGACCCTCCTGAACAACCTCTTCGGCACCGACTTTTCCGTCATGTCAGAAACCGAGCGTCGACAAACCACGAAGGGTATCTGGATGTCTAAGAACAAGCGCGAGACGAGCGCAGGCACAAAGATGTCCGACAACATCCTTGTCATGGATGTTGAGGGTACCGATGGTCGAGAGCGCGGTGAGGACCAGGACTTTGAGCGCAAAAGTGCCCTGTTTGCGCTGGCCACCAGCGAGGTCTTGATCGTCAACATTTGGGAGCACCAGGTTGGTTTGTACCAGGGTGCGAACATGGGACTTCTCAAGACCGTTTTCGAGGTCAACCTGCAGCTGTTCCTCAAGGACAAGCAGTAAGCCAAGCTCTACGGTAACCCATTGCTTGCGCGATTACTAACTCTACCTAGGTCAACCCCTAGATCTCTACTATTCTTCGTCATTCGCGATCATCTTGGCACTACACCCCTGGGCAACCTCCGAACCACCCTGATTCAGGACCTGACTAAGATTTGGTCGTCCATCTCCAAGCCTCAGGGGCTCGAGGGTTCGCGCATCGAGGACTACTTCGACTTTGGCTTTGCTGCCCTGCCTCACAAGATCCTTCAGGCTGATAAGTTCACCGAGGAGGTCCAGAAGCTTGGATCGCGGTTCACCGCTGGACACCGACACGGCAAACCTGGTCTGCACGGTGACCAAGAGCTCGAGGGTGGTCTCTTCCTCCCCGAGTATCACCGACGAATTCCTGCCGATGGTTTCTCCGTTTATGCTGAGGGCATTTGGGACCAGATTGTGAACAACAAGGACCTGGATTTGCCTACCCAACAGGAGCTTCTGGCTCAGTTCCGTTGCGACGAGATTTCTCGAGAAGTTCTGATTGACTTTGACGTCGTAGTCACGCCCCTTGAGGAGAAACAGAGCGAAGCTTCCAAGCTCGGTGTCCCAACCGTTCTGCCCGATCTTGGCCTGGCTGGTAACGATGCTCGCCAGAAGTGCATCAAGGCTTTCGAAGTGCAGGCAAGCCGATACCATAAGGGGGTCTACGCCCGCAAGCGACACGAGCTCGAGGGCAAGATTGATACTCGCCTGAAGGCACTCTACCAGGGTCAATTGGCCGCTGCCCACAAAGCCGGTGTGACTGCTTTTGGCGAGGCTGTTGCCAACAAGGTGAAGGCTGGGCAAAAGGCTGGTGGTAGCTACGAATTTGCTGAAATTGTCACCAACGAAAAGCGAAAGACACTGGACATCTTTGGTGTTGAGGCCCAGAGCTTACTCATTGAAGGTGTCTCATGGACTAACTTCGAATCGCAGCTCAAGCTCTTTGAGAAGGAGCTTGACGAAGAGAGCGCTAAACTACGAAAAGAAGAAATGCGACGACTTGCGACCCGTGTCGAGCGCTGGGTCAGATCTCGACTTGGCGATGCCGTTGGTCTCGAGTTCAACAAGCTGGGCAGCGGCCGAGCCGGCGGTGGTGCTCCCGAAACCGGCGAGAAGCCTGACTCTGAGAAGGATCTCTGGGACAGAGTATGGAAAGTCTTCACGGGCATTGTCAAGGAAGCCGAGGTTCGATTTGCCGAGCGGGCTAAGAGCTTCGACGCTACTCAGGAGGAGGTTGAGATCGGCACATGGCGATTGCGCCGAAAGAGCTGGAACGCCCTTCGAGAAAAGATTGAGGAAGAGGTCATGGAGGGCAATATTCTGCTGAAGCTTCGAGAGAACTTTGAAGATAAGTTCCGATACGACGAGGCTGGTGTACCCAGGATATGGCGTCCCAGTGACGATATTGAGGGTATTTACACCAAGGCGCGAGAGTCTACTCTCACCCTTGTTCCTCTTCTCTCAAGATTCCGACTGTCGGAGACATATGGCCCTCCTGACTTGCCAGGCTTCGTTGGACCTCAGCCCAACGGTGTCCAGGCTAGTGATGAGGAGGACCTCACACCGATTGGAGGTATCGACGAAGAGGATGGCAAGAGCCTCGAGGAGGAGATGACGGTGCTCAGCGAGGGCAAGCGCCAGGACCTTGTTGTACGATTCAAGAAGACTGCTGATGGAGTTTATGTCGAAGCTAAGCGAGGTGCCATTGGTGGGGCTGCTCAGGTTCCTTGGTACTTTTATGGTTTACTCCTTGCCCTTGGCTGGAACGAGATATTGACTGGTAAGTTTTATCCAGCTATGATTGGCCTTTGTGCTTTGGCTAACAAACGGCGTTTCAGTTCTGCGAAACCCCTTCCTTTGCCTCCTCATCCTGGTCATCGCCGGAGGTACATATGTTGCATACACACTTAACCTCCTCGGTCCTATGCTCTCAATGGGCAATGCTGCTATGACCCAGGGTGTCGAGATTGCGAAGCAGCAGCTCCGCGACTTTATTGCCAACTCCGATACAGCACGCCAGGCTGTTGGCATGCCTGCGCGCGAGGACAGCGATAACATTAGCATGGATACTTTGGATAGTCGGGGCAAGAAGGCCAACACGACTTCCACAGAGAAGGATGACATTGACAACATTTAATGTATAGGGGTTGTGTATGAGTCTGAGCAGTGGCGCCGGGCCTTGTCGAGTATGATTAGCGAACAGGATATAATGTCTACTGTAAAAATAAAAGGAGAATTTGTTCGATTCACGCCCAAGTGATATCCAAAATTGACTGTTTCAATAAATTCATTCCCAAGTAGATTATAGGGGTATCTAGAATGCTTCCAAGCCAGTCGACGTACCAAACCAATTGCCCAACTCCGATGACTCCTTATCCTTGTCCCCCGAGGTGAAGTAATCAGTGAGCCTACCCGTCTCACCGTCATCCTCAAGTGGCCACTCAACCTTGACACCATTTCCCTTGGCCTCAAGCATGTCCTTTGCTGTCCCCCAGCTGAACCGACACTCCGGTCCCCATCCGAACACAGGATGCATGTTGCCCTTCATCCATCCAACGCAGCGTCCGTCAGATGGATATCCTGAGCCCCATGCCATACCCTCACCATCCTTCTCGTCTTCATCTGCCCTCGCTTCAAAGAGAACTTCGAGCGCGGCATCACGAGTGACCTTTGCGCATACCGATGCAGCACTGACGCAGGCGTACAAACTATCGGCCTTCTTGGCAACCGTGATTTTGGCTGTGGGAAACACGCGCTGCAACTTTGCTTGATATGCTGCTGGTTGGCCAATTGTATCAACGTAAATCTCCTGGATGTTTACGCCAAGCGCATACACAGCTTTTATAAGATCGACTGTAGCGTCCATAGCCTGTGCATTGAGGTTGTACGCATTCGTAGGTCGGTACATGTTCGCGCCGATATCTCTAGCCGATAGTGAAGCCGTTGCCCAGCCACAAGAGTCGTGGAGATCCGAGCCAGGTGTGCAAAGTGTGCGCATAAGATCTGAGCGAACAGCAGGTGTGAGGACCTTGGAATCGTCAAAGTGATGCTTCTCGCGAAGTAGAGAATCAGAGAGATCTATCGGGAGGAAGAAGACGCCGTAGACCATGGGGCCGAGAACAGGACCACGTCCGGCTTCGTCGACACCGAGACAGCATGGAGTTGCTGAGGAGGGATCGGAAGGGTCGCTGGGGAGTAGAGAAGGGGGGATGGCGGAGAAGTGGTTGAATGACGAGCCTGAGAGGAGGGCTTCGCCATGGACTGAGGGTGGGATATAAGTTGTTGAGGAGCGGGTGGCTGTCTCGGGGACATCTTCGGCTGGTGAATCCGTCATTATGAGATATTTTATGGTAAAAGTTATAGTTTATTATGCTGTAAGTTGAGTTCTGGGAACAGATTCGTCAATTGATCGTTTTGATGCCTCTGGTTGTCATGGAAGTTGAAGTAAAGAGAAAGTTAGTGGTAAGAGTTCCAGGAGACGCGTGTAGACGCGTTAAGCACCCGAGCCCCATATTTTATATAGTGCCACTGAACTATACCTACAGGCACTTGACCACCACAGCCAACCTAAAGGAAGGTATGGCAAGCTCCACGGTGTAAGTCATGGGAGATATACGATTGGCTTGGCCTGGTTTATGTCAGTTTATGCGAGTTAACCTAGAATTGTATTTGATTTTCTTGGAGTCATGTCATCTAATATTGTCGTTGATGCCCGTTGAAGGCAAGTAAACAAGCCACTGCACGCACTTATACGACGCCACGATAAGTCAAGCCACATGCAGTGGCAAACTGAAAGTATCAAGTCAATCACCTCAAAGATGAACATAACAGATTGATTGAGCTCCTGACTGAGTATGGATCAATAAAACATGAATGATTTATCTACGGCAAAGCTCTTCCCTCAATATAACCTCCGCATATTAAGGACCGAGCAGATTATAGCCTACCATGCTGAAGGATACCTAAGCCCACTGTGCCCATGCAAGATTTACTGGTCAAATCAACTGTGACCCTCTAACACCCCCCCAGCTCCAGGCGGGGACCACTCGATTCCAATTACTTGGGCGCGCCGCTTAAAAGTCACCACCAAACAACATTCACAACCGCGTCACCAGTCGCGTCTTTGTTTCCAATTCTCATTATATCCCACCCATACATTTCGACGTCGCGATAAGAGAATCCTTTTCGGAAGAAGGAGACATAGCATACGTTCAGGTGAAAAACAAACAAAATGGCACCTCGAGGCGCAAGGCGCAGTGAAGTTGCTGAACCGCAGGCCATTTACAAGCTCGGCGAGCGTGGCCGGTAAGTTCATGTTGCGCGTTTGAAGCGCAAAAGTATACCGTTACCTATGTTTATGCAGGGTCTAATTTTTCCTGTAGCAAAACTGGTGTCGAGTTGATAGACACAGGTAATCGCGACGAATATGGCATGCAACCTTTGGACGACCTTCTTTCTTCTCCAGAAAAAGAAACCGGATCTGATCAAAGATACGATGACGAGGATGAGGGGCCAAATAACGACCAATACGAGAGCGGAGACGATGAGGACGAAGATGGCAGTGAAGATATGGACATTGAAACAAGTGCGAGCGCAAAGGCCTACAACCATAAGATGCATTGACTGACACCATTCCAGTTCCTGGGCCGGGACCTCAGACTGTGCTTAGGGGGAAAATGCAGTATCCCATCCCTCGAAGTCGATCGCCCGTGAAGACTACATTAATGTCTTCCCCTCGACGAAATCCGAACCTCGAACATCTCTCCTCACCCACCCGCGCACCCTATTCCAACGATCGCGACGCTACTGTGACCCGGAAAATCGATTTTGGAGCAAAACCCTCTTTGCGCGGGAAAGCTACGGCGAATGGAGTCAATGGCGGCACTCACGACGAGGAGGACGCCGATGAAACGGAAGATGCGCCTGAGGCCAGTGAAGAGGGCGACGTTGCGGATGACATGGACCTTCTCGATAAGTCTCTTGAATTGGTTGACGACCTGACGAGACACTCTTCAGAGCACGAGTCAGAACAGGAGTCAGAGCCTGAGCCGGAGCCTGTTAAGACCAACAAAGCATCAGCCAAAGACAAGTCACAACGAGCAGAACCAGAACCCAGAAAGCCAGGGAAACGAGGAAGACCAGCGAAGGCCAAACCAGTCGAAGAAGAGCCCGTGGAGGAGGGGCCTGTTGAAGAAGAGCCTCAAGAGATCCAAGAGCCAGGCAAGGGCCGAAGGGGACGGAAACCGAAGACCGCTGGTCAACCTAAGAAGTCAGCTGCTCCCGAATCACGGAAGCGACCCGCGCCAGAGGAACCAGAAGAGGCCGAGGAGCATGAAGAGCCAGACAACGAAGCCTCAGATCCCGAACCTGAACCTGAAGAATCCCCCAAACATGCCAAGAGACCGCGAACTGAAGCTTCGAAACCCTCAAAACCAGCCAAGTCAGCGCCAGCAGCCGAGTCAAAACCCAGAGGGAGACCGGGACGAAAACCTAAAGCACAGACCGCCGGCGATGTTGGAGATACATCAATTGCAGCGATTCAACATAGACCTCCGATGCCCAAGAAGCGCGGTCTGGTCTCTGTTCGTCATAACCCCGATGAAGTCAAGACGACGAGATCTGGGAGACACTCATTCAGACCACTGAATTGGTGGGCAGGCGACAAGGTGGTTCAAGAGGAGGAGGAATTTAAGGACGTATCCGGCCGTGATCGCTTTGTGTTGTCAACTATTAAAGAAATCATCCGTGCGCCTCAAGAAGAGCCGCCTGCAAAGCCTAGGACAAAAGCTCGTGGAAGGGCGAAATCCAAACCTGTGCGAGAAGTTGAAGTGGTTGAGCCTGAAGAGTGGGAGCTGAATCCTGGTGTTGTCAACGCTGAGGTCATCTTGTGGGAGCCTGAGCACGAGACGAATCCTCCTGGAGACGAAGAACCAGTCGAGGTTATGGAGGATCGGGTCGCTATATCGGGTGAAGCTATTCAGACCCGTGTTGTTCAAAATGTGTCTTTCCGCATGGCCAAGACACTCACTACCCCTTTCATGGGTGCGGGTGTTGTTGATCTACCTGCTGGGTCTGAGAAGAGGCCAAAGAACTCGCGAAAGATGCACATGGTCTTCTTTGTACATACTGGAAAGGTCCTTGTCACGGTTAACGAGGCTTCATTTCGACTCAGCGCTGGAGGCATGTGGTTTGTTCCCAGAGGTATGTCAACTTCCCCCCCTCTTTTTGAATCTGCTGGGTGACTAACTGCGTGGATTAGGAAACTATTACAGCATAACCAACGACTACGATACAGATTCTCGCATATTCTTCACTCAAGGATGTGAAATATCAGCTCAACCAGCAGAGCCCGATCAATCACAAATGTCAATGATGGCTTAGGAGTAATTAATATAGTGAAGGCTGTGGGATGTCAATGGTGGACTGTGTCACTTTGTTTGATCATGGCACAGATGACGAGTGTACTTTTTTTTAAGCAGCTGTTTACTTGGGAGCATCCTTGGAAGAAAAAGCATGAATACCGGGGTTCATTATGTCGGATTTGCCTTGAAGGAGACGCCCGTTGTCCGGCTTCATGATTTATGTTCGGTTAGGGGCTTGTTTAGTTGTATACCATTCATGACAGGTGAAATTTCAATTTTACTGCAAGATTCTTGTAACAATACCTGAAATGCAATACCACTGCTGGCCTATTATGAGATGATAAGTATTGTTCATAAGCACCTTTCCGAGTCTCAGAAAATTCTAGTAGACTTAAATAAATCTCAGATGTTCTTGTTCTGATATAGTATGACAATAGTTAGAGAGGAGTCATCCTTAATCAAGATAATCCTTCCCAAGCATATGCAACCCAGGATTAAAACTCCTCGCTAAGAAGCTTCTTCAAAGTGGTCATTTCCTTATCCCATTTAGTGATCTTGGCTTGGCTATCTTCCAACTTGCGGAGCAAGAAGTTAATACGTCCTGCTGTCTCTGCTGTCTGACGAGGCAAGCTGCCCAAAAGAGCCAATTCGTTTTCAACCTTCTCGATTGAGCGAGCTTCGGCCTTGGACGAATCGTTGAGAACATCGTAGTCCATCTTGGCTCTAAGGACACGGTCCTGTAGAAGGACCGAAAAGGCGGCTTGGTGCAGAGGCTTGCTAGCTGTGATTGTCATGGGTCGGCCCTGGTGCGTCTTAACAGCGATGAGCTCGGCGCTGACAAGGCTATCAATGGCAGCATCGGCATTTGAGGCAGCCGCGGGTGCTGCAGAGGAGAATGGCGCCGAGAGTGTGACTTCGTTATAACGTAGGTTGGGGGTTTGAGCAAGCGACTTGATAAGATGCCAAGCCTGTTGAGAAGAGAATTTCTTGTCCTCAATTTCTGAAGACTTGCCAAGAAGGTAGATACGAACAATGTCAGTAGCTGTCTCGGAAACGATCTCTTCCATAGCTTGTTTGGGAGATTGCCCAGTTCGTAGGCGCCGGGCGAGGAACTCCAAATCTGTGAGACGGCCACCAAGAGTGTCGATACACTGGTCAAGCTCAAACATGTTTGGGCGTGGGATAGGTGATTTTTCAGTGTCTTCATCCCCTTGCTCCTTTCGTGCTTTCTCGTCAGCGGCGAGTTGATCCTTGAGCCGGCTAAGAACAAAGTTCTTTGCTACCTGGGGCGCTAAATCACCAAGGGAAACAGTACGGAAGAGTCGGTCAGGTAGTGCTTTATCTAGGGGTTTCGAGTAGGCCGAGTCAGTGGTGAGGAAAATAACATGGGCGACGTTGTTTTGCACGATAGTCGCTGCCCATTCAGCTATCTTGTCGTAGATGATGCTGTTTTCCTCGCCCTTGTGGAGGAAGTTATCGATGACGACAACAGGTCTACGCTCAGGATGAGCTTCCAGCCAGGCATCCTCGGACAACTTGTAGTCGCTATCCTTTTTGTTACGCGAGCTAACGGCAACGTCTTTGAGGGCACCGGTCGTAGTCTGCATGATCTTGGTCAACTGAGACTCGAGAGTTTCCGAAAAGCCAGCTTTGACGCCAGTAGTGCTCTGAACAGCAAGATCGATCATACTGCTCATACTATTGGCCCATGAGAAGACAGGACGATAGCCAACGGCTGTAGCAAGACGTTTAATAGTGCCCGCCTCGCCCCTAGCCTCGACAATGCGTCTGCAGTCGATCTTGAGCACGTTCTTTCGGCCTTCCAAAGCTTGATCCATGACCATCTCAACCTTTCCCGAGCCCTTGGGTCCAGTAACAACGATGAATGTGTCAGATGTTTCATCAAGCCAGCCTTGCACTTTGTCAATTGCATCTCGTCGGTGATTCCAGACTTCCTCAAGGCCATCTCCTCCCTTGGGTTTGGTTGATAAGCCAAAGTTGCCAGACTGTTTCTTGAACCATTTGTAAATTCGAGAATCCTTGAACTCTAGAGAATGCTGAATATGAAGCTTGATGAAGAATTCCCGGATAGGGTCGAAAATCAGAACCGAAAGACCAGCTACAAGAGCAGCAAAGACGGGTATCACAATACGTGGATGGTTTGTCAACCAATTCCAAATACTATGCGCCTTGACACGTTTCTCGAAGGACAGGCGGAGCTTAGTTCCATTCTTGCCACCTCCCAAGACCTCGTTGACAATAAACCCATGCATACAGTTGCGAGCCATAATTGCGTCTCTTGTTACAGGAAACATGACATTGGCATATCGTGGCGTGACCTTTGAGTCGGTTGGCTGTGGTATAATGTCTGCGATTTTTCCATATTTACGGAACAGAGAGTACAGCGTCTCTTCGGGGAGCTCCTCAGGGGTGGTACCGGGAGTTGGAGGAACAAATTCGATTTTGATGAAGCTGGTAGGGTATCTGTACAGGTCTTCTAACCATGGCGTGCCCTGTACGAGACGGGCGTTGACAGGACGGAAGATGGAGAACCAAGGTTTTATGGGCTTTTCTTTCAGTCGACTTGCTAATTGAGCTGATAGATGAACGGAGTCAGTAAATGTGTAAGGTGAGTTCCAGTAGGGCAAAATGTACCTTCAATTTCGGCAGGGTCTATGTTGGAGTCATGCATGAATTTGACATATGCCCCTCCATCCTTGAGCCGTGGTAAGATTTCAGTCACTTTTATTGGTAGGTCTTCTGGAATGGCTGTCTTCACAAGGCGAATTGGGTCTAGAATGCCTAAAGAGGATGATTCGAATCGCCTGAGTAAATCCGATACGTCGTTGTCCGACTTCCAAGGACGCATGAGAACGCTGCTGAGTTTGAGAGGAAAGATATCTGAGTTCCATGTCAGCTGACAAGCAGGCGATGGCTCGTTTATAAGGAGACTCACTATCGAAAAAGAGAATGGCTTCATTGGATTGTGTAGTGATGTGACCACTCTTGTCAGCACCTTCTTCGGGTGCAATTGGGGGAACCGCATCCTCGGGGTTGACGACTGTGCTCTCCCACACACGGCTAACGGGTCGGTTTATCGCATTTTGGCCGAGCCGTTGTCGAAGAGAAGCTGCTGCGAAGCCACATCCGAGGGATCTTGATGATATGAGGGGCCGGCGGGCTGCGAAAAGTGCCGCCGTCGCAAGACCTCGGCTTGGAATCATGATGCTTCGATCCCAACAGCGCGCATACTGCAACAAGTCACGGTTGGGAGAGTGGGAGAATTCTCAAGTTCGTGAAGAGATCAAGTTTGTTAATTAGGGTAGAGAATTGTTGGCAGGAAGGGCTAGCTTGGAGCTGTCGCATTGCAGCTAGCTTCCTCCAATGAGGTCATAAGCTTCGAATGGCAGTCGAGTCTCGGCCTGGACTGCCTTGAGATGAAGAGCTACAATGAAACACGATGTATGTCTAACAATGAATTATTATCACTATTATTCTCTGACATTTAATCTAATATTTACTTATACTATTGTGATAAAAATATATACACATACCTCAAAAGAAGTATTTGTTTCCTTTTTGCCCAGCAGCTGAAATACCTACCCATGTGACGATCAACCCCACCAAGCAATTTATGATCCGATCCATGATATAGAGATCACGATGATCCTTCAATTACCTCACAAAACTCGCTAAGGAAGAACTCTATTTAATTCTGCATATGTCAGAAAGACTACGAGAGTGACTGTTTGGAGCTTCCTGTTCGTAGTAGTCTTTGTGAAACCCCCATCACAAGACAGTCGGTAGCTAGGTAGAGAAACACATGAAACCCGGTTATCAGGACAGACATCAAACCCTTCACACGTCCATATGTTAGATCACAGCATAATAGTTAGGCCCAGAAAACGGTATACTACGGCTTAGAATATCACATTGATTCTTATTCTAGAAGAATTATAACATGATAACTCTGAACTCCCTTCTTGAGCGGAACGCCTCGGGAATACGGCAGATCTATTTTTCCTCGGCATCCCTCCCAGCGCATCTCATCACCTAAATCTCCAATATCCAGAACAATCTGCGCTCCACCAAGACTCAAGTCAGATTATATCGCTTCAACAACTTCAATTAGACAGTCGATTCTCTATTCATCAAGATTCAGGCTTCAACCGCGCCATTCCCTTGTGACATCGATACTTTCCCTTCCATCTCCATCAAATTCCGAGCTTTTTCGCATCAACCATCACGAGAGACTGAAACGAGATATTCAGTTGAATCTACCACTTATAAAACGTCGCAATGGGTTGGTTATGGTCTTCAACACCTTCCAGCGAGGATAAGTCAGCTGCGCCAGTCACGGAGACACCTCCTGTAACATCAACAACCACAACCACAACTTCAGATCCTTCAACATCAGCCCCATCCAACTCAAATACTGATCCCGAAATCCAAAAGTTCATCGACCTATTTGAAGCTGAGAAGAACGCCAAATCCTCCACAACAGAAGACCAACAACAACAAACCTCCTCATCTTCCAAAATACCATCATGGCTCTCTCTCAAGAAATCCACGCGCTCATCCGCCCCTACGCCCGCCGATATTCCTCCCCGCGACGCCCTCTCCGAAGCCCTGCTCCCTACAGACATGTCCTGTCGTCAGGCCTTCGACCAAGCATGGGCATGCAACTCGATGGGTGGACAATTCAATGCCGTGTATCGCTACGGTGAGATGAGGTCATGCAGTGAGCATTGGGATGACTTCTGGTTCTGCATGCGTACCAAGAGTTACTCTCCTGAGATGCGGGAGAAGGCTATCAGGGATTATTATCGTGCAAAAGAGTTCACAAAGTACGGCCCTGGGAAACCGAGTAGTGAAGATGTCTGGGAGAGTAGAGAGGACAAGGTACCAGAAGGGACAGTATTTAATGAGCCTGTTGAGCCACGAAATTGATCAACTTGCTCTTGTATTAATAGGAAAGCTCCCAATATCTCAAACAGGATCTGTTATTATCCTCGAGCGGCTGCCAGAGGTTGCTACCTTTTCCTGAGAATGTGGTTCGAATCTTCCAGACCATTCAAAGACTTCTCTACATCGTGTTGTCAACACAACAATGATACTTATGATAGATAGGTGCCGGCAACATGTTAATACCTCTTCGTATTTATGTCGAAATACGTTCTTCAGATCCTTCTTGGACGTATTCACGTGAGCCCAGACATCATCATATCCAACTTACTCATGAAACTAACTAATCAGCTTCATGACGAGGACCAATAATGGAATGGCAACACTAAGGTTCTGATGACCAAGACTGTGTAATAGGCGAGTGCTGTATCAATCACAAGCAATGATAAACATATCACAAAGGCAAGAGGCAAAGTAGTTATTGTGAATATCTTGATTCATCGATTCATTAAAATACATTGGGTAAAAACCACCGAGCTTTTTCATAACCGTGAAAGTCGCAAAAACAAAACAGAAAATCTAATCTCATCATATCATCCCATGAGACCCCTAGCCTCCGCATTGTATCATTGGACACATGACAACTCTAGAAGTCGAGACTGATGTTGTTGGGGTATCAAAGAATTTAGTCGACCTCCTCGACGGTGGGACCATCGTCACCACCAGCACCGGGAGCACCACCAGGGCCGCCAGCACCAGGGAAGCCGCCGGGACCACCGGGCATGCCGCCAGGAGCACCCTCACCACCAGCTCCGTAGAACTTCATCATGATGGGGTTGGCCTTGCCCTCAAGCTCCTTCTGGTGCTCCTCGTACTCCTCACGAGTAGCCTGCTGGTTGTCGTCGAGCCACTGGACGACCTTGTCGATCTCGGCAGTGAGAGTCTCCTTGTCGCTGGCCTCGATCTTCTCCTCGACCTTGGGGTCGGAGAGGGTGTTGCGGAGAGAGTAAGCATAAGACTCAAGACCGTTCTTGGCAGCAACACGCTTGCCCTCGGCCTCATCCTCCTCCTTGTACTTCTCAGCGTCGTTAAGCATGCGCTCGATCTCCTCCTTGGACAGGCGGCCCTTGTCATTGGTAATGACAATCTTGTTGGACTTGCCAGTGCCCTTCTCGACGGCGGAGACGTTCATGATACCGTTGGCATCAAGGTCGAAGGTGACCTCAATCTGGGGAACACCACGGGGGGCAGGGGGGATACCAGTGAGCTCGAACTTGCCCATAAGGTTGTTGTCCTTGGTGCGCTGACGCTCACCCTCGTAGACCTGGATAAGAACACCAGGCTGGTTGTCGGAGAAGGTGGAGAAGACCTCGGACTTCTTGGTGGGGATGGTGGTGTTGCGGGGGATGAGCTTGGTCATCATACCACCAGCGGTCTCGATACCGAGAGAGAGGGGCGCAACATCGAGAAGCAGAATCTCGTTGGTGGCCTTGCTGGAGGTGTCACCGGAGAGAATCGCAGCCTGGACGGCGGCACCGTAGGCAACAGCCTCATCAGGGTTGATGGACTTGTTGGGCTCCTTTCCGTTAAAGTAGTCGGTGATGAGCTTCTGGACACGGGGGATACGGGTAGAGCCACCGACGAGGACGATCTCGTGGACGAGGGACTTGTCGATCTTAGCGTCGGTAAGGACACGGTCGACGGGCTGGATAGTGGATCGGAAGAGATCCTGGCAGAGCTCCTCGAAACGAGCACGGGTGATGGAGGTGTAGAAGTCGATACCCTCGAAGAGAGAGTCGATCTCGATGGAGGTCTGAGCAGAAGAAGAAAGGGTTCGCTTGGCACGCTCGCAAGCAGTTCGGAGACGTCGCAGAGCGCGGACGTTGGTGCTAAGATCCTTCTGTAGAATGAGTTAGTATAAGTTCTTGAAGATTTGGTCATCGGCAAGGGTGCGATGTGGGGTATTTGAGAGTGGGTCTTCTAAGTTTATGGAGAATTTATGATGGAGGGGTCGAGTTTTGACAACCTCATCAAAAATCGCCAAAACTCATGATATGTTTTGAGAAGAAAGGAAATGGCAATGAAGAGGAAGACTATCGTACCTTGTGCTTTCGCTTGAATTCGTTTACGAAGTGGTTGACCAGACGGTTGTCGAAGTCCTCACCACCCAAGTGAGTGTCACCGGCGGTAGACTTGACCTCGAAGATACCCTCCTCAATGGTAAGGAGAGAAACATCGAAGGTACCACCACCAAGATCGAAGATGAGGACGTTGCGCTCGCCCTCGACCTTCTTGTCAAGACCGTAGGCAATGGCGGCAGCAGTAGGCTCGTTGATGATTCGGAGAACGTTGAGACCGGCGATGAGACCAGCATCCTTGGTAGCTTGACGCTGAGAATCGTTGAAGTAGGCGGGGACAGTAACAACAGCGTTGTTGACAGTCTCGCCGAGGTAAGACTCGGCGGTCTCACGCATCTTGGTGAGGATCATGGCGGAGATCTCCTCGGGGGTGAAGGTCTTGGTCTCGCCCTTGAACTCAACCTCGATGTTGGGCTTACCACCCTTGTCGACGATCTTGAAGGGGAAGTGCTTCATGTCGGCCTGGACCTCAGGATCGGCGAACTTGCGACCGATCAATCGCTTGGCGTCGAAGACAGTGTTCTGGGGGTTCATGGCGACTTGGTTCTTGGCGGCATCACCAATCAGACGCTCGGTGTCGGTGAAACCGACGAATGAGGGGGTAGTTCGGTTACCCTGGTCGTTGGCGATGATATCACATCTGGGGAAAGAGTTAGTGTCATACTCCTAATGCAACTCATAATGGTTTTTTGATGTAAAACTTACCGGTCCTCACGGAAGATACCCACGCAAGAGTACGTGGTACCCAAATCGATACCGACGGCGGGAGCCATTTTGTGTGATGTGTGTGATGTTGTGTGTAGAATGCGTAAAGATTATGTCGTAGAGTAGGAAGAAAAAGGAAAAGAAAATCGCAGTTGCTTCAATGGAGGATCGCGGTTATTTGAAGACTTTTGAGAGGGTATTTGAGTGTGATGATGTTGTGAGAAGAAAGACGGAACAGAGCGAGTTGAGCAAAAGGATCTAAATAAAGGCGGGTGCCAAGGTTCGATGCGGTTCTGCGCTGTTCCAAAGGAGCCCACTTTGGAGAGCTTCTCTGGTGTTGCAGGGGGGTCTACCACTTTCTGGGCGCTGCTAGGCGTTGCTGGGGGGCGTGCTTTGGAGGGGGCGAGGGGTCTGAAGAAGCGTCTAGCAGCTGCGTGCACCTGGCAGACAGGCAGATCTGGGTTCGCCCCACTAAAAAAACTGCGTCTCCCAAACGATGCGCAACCTGAGATGGATCTTTGATTGCTTCTGGCTGATTCCTGATGAGGTATCAACACACAAGACCTCATCGTGTTTATTCCCGTAGCTTCCGTCTCTTCTCTCCAGATCTCACAGCTTCTCCTGGTACCCAGTGTCTTGTGCCTGATGCCCTGTGCTCATCTTACTGATGTCATGTCCTCATAAACTTTTTGCTTCCCAAATCTTCCAGCGCGGGGCATCCGGGCAGGGATTAGAGCTTCATGTCCTGACTACATTTCTTGCAGTGCAAGCATCACCTAGACAGCCGTACTGACTACTTTGCCCCACCAATCGACCTCATGTTGGACGGGTAGCTCCCTCTTCGTGCCCCTCCTCAGACGGCGCTCCCTCATCTTCTGTCGCTCTTCTCTCTCTGGGGTTTAGCACTGCGAAAACTCTAGGTTGCCTCTTCATTATAGAGCGTCATAACGGGATCCGGATAATTTTGTGGCAATCAATGGGAAAATTCTGATAATCGAGACTTTGGCAAAGTCGGTTTATTGAGATTTGCTCCGAAAGAATCAAGAATGCGCCTGTCGTCCAGCCAGAGGTCTTGGATGCCTGGTTATGGTATCCAACAGACAGCGTATGTCCATGTGTTGGCTACTGCTACTTGAGTTGCTTCAACTGATTGGAAGCGTGTTATTCGTGATGCAGCAGGCCTGTTTTCCTACTTGGTGATGCTTCAATAGTGGTCCACGTATCTACAGTAGTATCATTCATTATCTTATCACAATGCCATGGCCATTAATTGAATACATCAATCGCATGGCGTTTCTCAGTCAGATATCCGCCTCCCAGGCATGTAGAGTGACCAATGCTTACTGCGCGATTCATCATCCCCAACAACCCTGCCTGTATCTCGATCGTAGTCTATCAGGCCGAAATCGATATGACCTTGTACCCAACCAGCCAATGTTGAAGCTCAATTGCTCGCCGTATGTCGATAACCGTGATGAAAGCATATGACCTTCACGCAGTTGACCCCATTATTTTTCTCCGGGTGGATCCAAATCTCCAAACTCTTCCTTTGTTGTCTTTCGTTTCCTTTGCCTCCATCTTTTCAACGAACTGACTTTGTTTTCCTAGCGCTTCCATGGCTCTCTGCGCATCCACTTGGGCTCACAAGACCCCAGGGCTGAGGCGTGGCGTAGGAATTCAAGGGGCCCCTCTGCCCAGTTAGCTGTTTATCTGGCAATGTTGGTTGTCAGGCAACTGGTAGAACCCCTGAGGCCCATTTCAAGCTAGCATGTGTAATCAGTCTCGTCGTTGGGCTTTGGGTTTCACAGCGGCAGCCTCATCAAGGCACCGACTGTACCTTACAGCTTAGGTACAGCTGGTAGACAGGTAGCTCAGAGCACAACAGCTCATCCTGACAGGGCAATCGTGGTGCCAATCGTTGTTTACACTGGCCTCATTTCGATATCTTCCTCATTCTTCTTCCTTCTCTATGGGGCAGTTGCCTCTCGGCTTCTGTTCTCGCTTGGAGGCGACCCCGAACAATTGGATCGTATGTGGGGTTCCATGTCGTGATTAGCTCCATCTAGAAACCGGCTTGTCTGTGGTTGCATGGTTGCATGGATCCACGCTTCCTGACTTGCGTTTACCCTGGAGCTTCCAACACCCGTTTTGGGACATTTAGACAGCATTATGATGAATGATATCCTCAAGTCTACTGATTTTTCTGTGATAGATCAAGATTGGACTAATGGGTTTTCGAATTTGTGCTGTGATATTCGGTACAACTCTTTTTGCAAATGTTGCTTCAGGCGAGACCTGTCGCCGGATATTTGATATGACGCTTCAGCCGTGATAATTTTAGACACATGATTTTGTTCAGAGTCTATTACTCAGCGTCAAGGAACGGCAAAACTGAACCGAATCTAGGGATATAAGCTCAAGGCATTCACTAAGAGTCAACTTGATATTGTAAACTGCCATCAAGCCCGTTATCCGCTGCATCGGAAGCAACCACGCATTGGAACAGTTATGACATATGTAATGCAACTGGTATAAGTCTCGAAAGCTCTATTCTAAATATACACTATCCCCACACGTCGAGATCCGTCTGAACGCATGGGCTTCCCGTCCCCTGTCGGTATTTGCTAGAAGTGCCCAATGGAGGTAGAGCTCATGTGAGACTATAGACTAAGGTATCTATGTGGTTCTTCTCGTCTATTCACTTCGCTTATATTCAAGGCCAGGCTATTGCCTTGCGATGAACCCCGGCAGATCGTGTTCTTCGATCATCAGTATTGACTTATCCGCCATCCTCGAACTTGTCTCGGTTGCTGATCCACCCAAGAAACCATTCCATATCTTCTGCATTACGTTATCTGTACTCAACAACTTACTTCCTTTCAAAGCCTCCTCATCCTTTTCACCTACCACCAGCAGCACCTTCTTCGCAGCAGGGAAACCATCGACAACGTGCCACAAGCATCCAAACACCTGATCACTTTCCTGCTCCGCGTAGCCGAGCTCCGAGAGAACGCAGGCGAGATGCTTGACCCTGTGGGTGTCTTCACGTCGTAAGAAATACACCATTGCCGAGTTGAAACCGTAGATATCATATGCCTCTAGTTCACCTGCAAGATATACAGCGTCAAGGGCGAAATTGAACCAGACGCGCGGCGGTTCAGATACGGGCGTATCTGAAAGGAGCTTGGATATGCGCCAGCCAAAGGCAAGCTCATAATGCTGTAAGGCTAGATATCGCGCCTCGCGGTTGATGTGCAACAATACAGGCACCGATCTTCCATGCGACCGTTGATTCAACTCATAAAGTCTCTGATCAAGCCGCTCATCGCGTTGAAGACAGCAGACGACGATAATGCGGGGTTGAACGAGGCATGACCATATCCGTAGACGCAGCTCAGGCGGTAGTTGTGCGAATTGAGGAAATGCGGTGAGAGTGGATGACGAGTTGACTTGTGAGGAGAGACCATCGTCAAAAGTGCGAAACTCGAGCCAAAACGTTGGATTTGGGCTTTGCTCTTCCTCGGTATCGATATCGCTCATATTTATTATTGGTTACAAGGGTGTCGGTCAATTGGTTAAAAGAGGTGGACTTTACGATACGATATGAGCTGATTATAGAGGATATAAAAGAATGATAAAGCGAATGATCTGTGATGGTTAGTGGGGTGAAGAGAAGTGAAGAAAAGAGAGTGTTTTCCTGTAATATTCCTAGATTCAAGGTCAGGCGATTTATCTCCGCGAGCTTCCACTATCTCAGCGAATCACTGTTTGGTTTCAAATTGGATCCAGATACGCGCAAGCCGTTGGTGATTCGCGGATATGAACGACCACCTTCGTCCCTCGATTATTTCAAAGAAACTTGATTTTGGTACTCATTCATTCACAAGGCTCTTCGAAATTTATCCTCTTATATAATTTAGATTTATTCGATTATCTCCTGACCGAGAGTGATGCGGCTCGTGAACCTCACTACCCCTTCACCAACGGCTAGGGTAAAGAATCATAGTTGAGAGAAACCCGAGATACATTTTTGTATCCATGGACAATGTAAAAGCAATACGCGGCATGAAATAATTTAATAACATGAATCACGTTCTGGAATTGTATGCAAATACGACAGTGATGGCTCAAGACACTCAGAGGCATGGGCCTGAACGATGATGATTAAGTCTAATCCAGTTCTATATTCATATAGGAAATTCTAAACGCTAAATTATATTCTAACTGTAGTATCTTCTACCCGTCTGAAGCTTCATCTCTCCATACCCCCAGGGGCTTATACCTGAGGGGAACCCTGCAAAGGTCTCGAGGCGTTGACGCTCTGATCAGAAGCTACAGCCTCTGACCATGTTCCACTGTGTGAGCTGTTGAGCCTATATGCATTCTTCTCGATCTTCAACTTTTCCTGGCCTCGTACCAGCTTGAGCAGATAAGAGCCCTTCACCACGATGTCCGTAGGACCATCCTCTCCAGGGGGGCCTTGTCCGAGCTTGACGTTTCCAATGAACCAAGTAATTGGGAATGCCTGATACTGAATCAGTTCCTATCCAAGATATGAAAAAATTCCAGAACTTACCAGTGCGACGGGAGGAGTAATGGCGACAAACGCCCAGACAACACCCATCTTGGCTTGATGAACAGCCTGTTCATTTGCTGCACCACCAGACGAAGAATGTACGCTGCTGAAGTCGCTATGAGAGTCGAGCCCAGAAGTGTTGTTGAAGACTGTAGACATGATAGTCAAACCGATAGTACCGCCAAAAGGGATGGCAACTGCCATGAGTCCAATGACAGAGGCGCGCAAGTGTCGAAAAAGACCAATGCCATGAAGTGGCGAAGCCATGAAACGCATACCACTACCGCAGCCAACAAGGGCCATCATTCCATAGATGACGCTCAGTCTGTTCGCGTAGATAGCCCATGCAAGAACGCCCAGACCCACAGCTTCGGTGAGCGTTCCCAGAAAGATACAGGGAAACGTCATGCGTGGCCACTTGTTGCACATGAAGGAGCAGATATAAACACCAGCTGTGAAGGTATCAATACGTAATTCAAGTCACAAACATCATATGAAACGAACCTCCAAGACCAGGGACAAAGTAGAGAAGTTGGACACCAGCCTTGTCAGAGTCGTAACCCTAAAGACCATTAGCAAGGAGTTCGTGTGTTGATTCGAATAAGACTTACCCTGACTGCAATAAAGTAGATGTTACAGAAATAGAGTACCTTGACAAGTCAGAAAGGGAACGGCCAACGGCAAACGATAGTCTTACAGCATACATGCCAATTCCTGTGGCACACTCGCAATAAAAGAGAAGTCCGATATCACGATTTGAGATTAGTTCCCAAGGGAGCATTGCTCTTTGCCAGGGTAGCTTCTCGGCCATGGTATTTCCAGGGGAAAGGAGATACTCCCAGTAACAGAAAACGCCAGCAAAGATGATACCAAGCACCAGAGGAACAATGACAGCGGGTGATGACCAAGAATATGTCGCGCCACCCCAAGTCAAAGCCAGAATAACGAGACCAAAGCCAAGGATGAAAAGAAGCTGGCCACCAACATCAACAGTCTTGAGTCGGGCAACGAATTTCGTTCGTCGGCCAGTTTCAGCTGTCTCGTTGAGCTCAGGGATGGGTTGAGGACCGAGAAGCTCCTTGCGTAGGACAAAGAAGACTATGATCAGAGCGACGGCGGCAATAGGGAGGTTGATGGCAAAGCACCATCTCCAGTCGGCATTTGTGAGGTATCCTAAGCTGATGTTAGCTGTTATCAAAGAGTGAACATGGCTTCAAGTGGTCTTACCACCCGACGACTGGGCCAAGTCCATACGAGACACCACCGACGAGTGAGAAAATAGCCCAATTCTTTGCATTTTCTTGCAAAGAAACTCTATCGGCAAGAATAGTGCGAACAACGACATTGAGGCCAGCCGCAGCAAGTCCTTGAAATCCACGACCCAGAAGCAGAACTGGGAAGGCATTTGTAGGGGCCCCAGTACACAGCGCACTACCAATGAGCATGAGGATAATGGCAGCATTGATAGAAGCGTTGCGGCCAAATACATCAGCCATTTGAGCCCAGAAAGGGATGAATGCTGCAGATGTGAGGTTGAACGCTGAGACGATCCAGTTGAGCTGTGAGATCTCCCCGAAGTCCGACGCAATCCACGGAAGAGCACTGGCGATGCTGTTTCAAAGTGTCAGTTTCATTCTGCAATTTTCGGGTCTTTCCATACATTGTCGAGTCGAGTGCTTGAAGGGCAAAGGGTGCCACTAGGCCGAGGATAATCTTCCATCGATATATCCTTGCGGCCTTCTTTTCTGATGCACATGCAACACATTTCCCGGACGAAGACTCATACGCTTCCATATGTCGACATTGTGGTTGTTGAGGTGCTTGCTTAGTAGCGTCAGATCCCGTTTCTTGCAATTCCATGGGCGCCTGGTTTGTTTGCGCCTGTTTGCGCTGCTGATTGGCCTTAATGGCCTTTCGAGCCAACGAGATCATAGTGATATAGAAGATGCAAGAGGAGCCGATCGAGGGCCGTGCCAGTTAAAGGCTGAGGTATCGTTCACGGTCGAAGAGATTGAGTATTTGAGGAGATAAAATTATGATGTTCAACTTGAGATCGAGGCATGAAATCTGTTGATATTTATCCATCTTGGAGACACCCTGAACAATATTGGAATCTCCATAACTGCTAATCGTTCGCATTCTCTCCTATCTACACACGTTACAGCTTGCGTAGAGCGTGGGTCCAAAGGGCGAAGCATGCAACTCGCAAAGACAAGCAATCGAATGAGGTTTCCTATTCAAGAGGAATACGAGAAACCAAAACCAATAAGAAGTGTCAAAATGTTCCAACGCGGTGGGATTATTTGTCCGTAAGTTGATGCGAGATGAGGTTCGTAGGGCTGTGTTCGAACCGGGATGTAATCTCGAATGGCTAACTAGAAACGTTTAGTGCGTTGCTCGAATGGCTAACTCTTATGGGATATATTGTTCAACAATGTTATGCCGACTCACTTGGGCATCTCCATACGAGAGCTTCATAATGGATTTTGCTACTATAACTCAATTGTACGGGCTACGGTATATGATAAGTTATCGCACTCGGAAAAGAGAGCCATCAATCATTATGACTGGTTAGTTATGTGTTCAATATTTCAATTTCAAGACACAGGGGATCACAAAACATCACCATGTAGGGTTTCCAAACTTTCATATGGAGTAAACCATCCAAATTGCATTTCAAAAGAAATGTGCGGACGGCCAACCATTTGAACAAAATTGTCGGCGCCGGACCGATGCCTCTTTGCATTTTGCCGGCAGCGGACGGAGCGGAGCCGAAGATAGAGGACGGATCCGTGTTTGAGGACAGCCGAGACGCCGGGTGCCCGGAGTGCAAATAACATCATATCATATGGCAGTCGGTCGGTACTGGAATCTCAGAGCAAACAGCACAGTAGCACATCGACGTGTCAACTCATCCGCAGAAGAAGACTGCAATAGGGCTAGTGCAGAAAGACAAGGACTGAACATATTAATCAACTAGGCCTTAGGTAAGGAGCAAGAAAACTTCTAACCTTTTGACTGGAAAGTACGGTTCACGGCAACACAGGTGCGACACAAAGACAGGGTTACCCCACGAGATTCCCCATCTTTCCCTTCCAATTACCTTCCTCAAAAACTGTCCTCAGTCAATTAACAACATCTACAAGCCCTTTCAATACAACAGGACGTCCCTACGCGCCACTCAAACCAACCCAGGGTGTTCTTATATTACCCACTCGCACTGGCACCTCAAAAGTCTGGCGTCTGGCTGCGGCTGCGGCGATCCCGCATTTGATGTGCTGCTCTCCACTGCGGGAGCGAGGGAGCCAAGGTGTCGGAGCATAGCTATGACGAAATAAGCTCTATCACTGCCATCCTTTGTCCTTTGTCCTTTGGACCGAACCGAAATAGGCCCTGGCTATCGAGTGCCAATATCTCTCCGTCGTTATACCCGTTACAGATCCAGACTGCCAAAACCATCGACAGCCGGGCTCCGTTGGCCCTCGGGAAATGCCAAGAGACCCCGGAAAATTACAAACTTAGCTTACACGGGCAATCGTAGGTTTCCAGTATGTCGTTTGCCTATGGCATGTGCTCTGCTCTTGCCGCACACCGACAAGCATCACAAGCTCTTTTTGGCAATTGTCTTACCCATGGATGGCCCCGAGAAAAAGCAGAAGAATCTGGAGAGGAACAGTTCAAGTATCACAGCCAACTTCTAGAAGACGCAGCAATTTCCTTGCCTAGATAACACACTTCCTCTCAACTATTTAAGAAGCAAAGAAATGACGAAAGAATTAGCCTCGCCAAACCATCGTCAGCCCAGACTACAAGTGCGGCACATAATGCTGCGATTTGCTGCTCTTCACGAGCTGTCCACTTTAGCTCACCCATGACACCTAGCCATGGTGCACCACGTACCTCCAAATTCGATAAAGGACACCAGACCATTAGACATAAGCGCTTGACTGTCCCTTTGAGACCTCACAATACCGCGTGCATGCAGAAAGAAAGACAAGCAATCACACAGTACCATTGCTTTTTTCTCTTTGCCACGTGAGAGGACCCCAACTGAGCGGTTTCCCCTCATCATACCCGCTTACTGAAATCTGGGGTTTGGGGTTATCATCAAGGCTTTTTTTTGCCTCTTTTTGATTGCTGGCCACTCCCCGTTGCGACGTTTGTGGAAGCGTTGAAGATATAGCATAATTCAGCCAGTCAAAAGCAGCCCATTTACCTCCAACTACCTTTGATAGTGGATCCTTTCTGGTCTAGGCTTCGATCTATCAACTCTACTTGTCGTCACGGTTGTGTCTGGCAACCATATTCTGCACATCCCGTCGTCCGAACCACCAACCTTATCACTTTATTGTTCGGGAAACGTCCGTAACGGTAAACTCACACTCAGAACCGGCGACGCCTCGCGGCGAGCCGTTCTTAGGCTCTAGTCTACTACGTCGCCAGGTACTGCACCTCCTTCGCTTCTGCACGCCACCCGGTTGTCCTTACAAGATTCATTACTGGGTAGCCTCATTGTCTTCATCCCGGTCTTTTCCCCTTATAACCTTCACGATACGGGCTCCAAATCCGGCACCGATCTCATCTTTACCGGCTCTCGTCTCTCGGGGATTTCTCGCTTTTCTGTACTAAACATTCTCTCCTGTTCTGGGTAAGTTCTATGCCAGACCCGTTTACCTCGATGTTCCCTGATCCCACGTTTCGGCACTGAGCACCTGTTCTTATCGGACTTGCGGAGGCGTTTCATTACTGCCAAATCCCGTCCTGTGCCTTCTTGTCCTATCATAGCCGTCGGCTGTTTTCACTCCCCAAGATGCTCTCCCTCACGTTCGGCTACCCCAGTATCCTGTACGCTGAGGGTGAAGTCCAGAGGGTGTGCATGGGGTGCATATAGGGTCCACTTGACTCTTGTCTAAGTCAGCTCGGTCACAGTACTCTGCTTATATCAGAGCCATATGCCCTCTCAACTTGGCTGGTCTTGGCTATTGTACTCATCACTCATCTCCTCCCATTCAAGAAAGCACTTCGTGTAATGCCAAACTACTTCCTTCAAGAGGACTGTCATTACTTCTACCGAACCGCTCTCCGCGGACTCAACGTTAGCACAAGCGTGTCACCTCTCTACGCCTAAACTTCGTTTCCATCACTCCCGACTAACACCATGACTCAAGTCCGCACTTTTACTCCTCCTCAGCCTCTTGGAGACAGGCTCTCTGACCCAACTTCTGCTCCAAAGCCTGCTGGTTCTACTGTTCCTCGAACTCTTCCCGATATTCCCGAGCTTGCTCAACCACGACGCAATTCTCCCCCCAGACTTAGCGGCGACTATACTCGTGTTCCAATGGCCAACTACAACGAGTCACGGAAAGATGGTGGTATCACTTTCTCTGGGCAGGACAAACTACCCAAGCTTCCCATCCCTGAACTCGAGGCCACCTGCAAGCGGTATCTTGAAGCTCTCAAGCCACTCCAGACAGCCCGGGAACATGCAGAGACACAGCATGCAGTAAACGAATTCCTGAAGAGCGATGGCCCCGAGCTGCAGGAGAAATTGAAGGCATATGCTCAGGGAAAGACGAGTTACATCGAACAATTCTGTATGTCAGAACATACGTCTGATTTATAGCAAAGTACTAACTTTCATAGGGTATGATTCTTATCTCAACTTTGATAACCCTGTTGTTCTCAACTTGAACCCTTTCTTCTTGCTTGAAGATGATCCAACTCCCGCTCGCAATGATCAAGTCACTCGTGCTGCTTCTTTGGTCGTCTCATCACTTGAATTCGTTCGTGCAGTACGAAAGGAGGAGCTTGCTCCAGACAAGGTCAAGGGAACTCCACTTTGCATGTACCAATTCTCGAGACTCTTTGGCACTGCGCGAGTTCCCACTGAGGAAGGATGCCAAATCGAGCAAGATCCTGAGTCGAAGCACATCGTCGTCATGTGTCACGGCCAATTTTACTGGTTCGATGTCTTGGATGATAACTCAGATGTCATTATGAGCGAGAAGGATATCTCCATCAACCTGCAGACCATTGTCGATGATGCAACCCAAGTTCCTATCCAAGACGCTGCCAAAGGCGCTGTGGGAGTCCTGAGCACCGAGAACCGCAAGGTATGGTCAGGCCTTCGAGATGTCCTAACTAGCGAGCCTGGTTCCAATAATGCGGATTCACTCGGAATTGTAGATACGGCCCTCTTCGTTCTTTGTCTCGACTACACAGAGCCCGCAGACGCTGCAGCCCTTTGCCAGAACATGCTTTGCGGTACCAGCGAGATCGAGAAAGGTGTTCAGATCGGCACATGTACTAACCGATGGTACGACAAGCTTCAAATCATTGTTTGCAAGAACGGAAGTGCTGGTATCAACTTTGAGCATACCGGTGTCGACGGCCACACAGTTCTGCGATTCGCTAGTGATGTTTACACCGACACCATTCTTCGATTCGCCCGCACAATCAATGGCATGGCTCCTTCGCTCTGGGCATCTTCCAGTCCCGATCCCTCCAAGCGTGATCCAGAGAGTTTTGGAGATGTTAGTGTCACTCCTCGAAAGCTGGAGTGGGATATGATCCCTGAGCTCAGCGTCGCAGTTCGCTTTGCAGAGACTCGATTGGCAGATCTCATTGAGCAAAACGAGTTCCAGACTTTGGACTTCGGTCACTATGGAAAGAACTTCATCACTTCCATGGGCTTCTCTCCAGATGCCTTCGTTCAGATGGCTTTCCAAGCTGCATACTATGGGCTTTATGGTCGTGTTGAGTGTACATACGAACCAGCCATGACCAAGACGTTCCTACACGGCCGAACCGAGGCGATCAGAACCGTATCGTCAGAGGTTGTTGAATTTGTCCAAGCCTTCTGGGCTGATAATCCTGTCGACGCCAAGATTGAGGCACTCAGGAAGGCGTGCCAGAAGCACACCGCAAATACCCGACAGTGTTTGAAGGCCGAAGGCTGCGACCGACATCTCTACGCTTTGTTCTCTGTATGGCAGAGGAGCTTGGATGATGACCTTGACAGTGGTTTTAACAGCAATGGCTACTCTAGCCCAGGAGATGGATATTCCGACCAAGCAGGATCGCCCGTGGGAAGCCCAGAAAACGAGTCGCTCCCCTCTGTTGATGGCGTCGAAGTGAGGCCTACACGAGATCGCGGCTACAGCGTCAACTCGAGATCGCGCGACCAGAACCCCCTTCCCCTTCTGTTTGCTGATTCTGGGTGGGATAAGCTTAATAACACAATCCTTTCGACTTCCAACTGTGGTAACCCTTGTCTTCGCCAGTTCGGTTTCGGTCCCACATCAGGGGATGGTTTTGGGTATCGGGTATATCATCAAGGATGAAGGGCTCGCTATTTTGTGTTGCCAGCAAACACCGTCAGACAAAAACGCTTTGTTGACACCCTCGAGAGCTATCTTCTTGAGGTTCGTCGCATCCTACGTATCGATAACCGCAAGATGTCAACTTGAAAAAGTGAGCCGCGCTCGCGAGGTGGAAATCGAGAGACCCAAGCTCGTGAGCCGCATCAAGTCTAGAGGTCGCCCCATCACCGCTGTTGAGAGCCTGCGATCTGCGACTGGCACAACATCCCCCACCAACGAGAGTAGCACCTTTAGTGAAGATGACGAAATGGGCGGGTGTAAGTTTCTCCTCTTTCACCCTCAAGTCCTCTCAACGTAATGTACTAACTTGATAACTAGATGGATTCTTCGACGCTGGTATGCTGTTGCAAGCTCTCAAGGCTCGCAACGAACAGTTTGAGTCGACCGATACGCGCGCTTCAGACAGGGCTGCAGCTGCTCAGGCTCGCCGCCGTGACATTGGAAAGAAGCTGAGACTGAGTGATTATTAATGATCATATCATATCGTACATATTTCATTGCATAGCGTGGTCATGGATCTTGCATGGAGTTAAAGGGGGGGCTCATGTTTTATATCAAGACACCTAGGTGTAAGCATTGAAAGTGGTGAATTTACAGTTTTTTATATTTGTAACGAAGTCATATACATGCGCCTTGTCTAATTGCTACAATATATTCCCACAAGTACTAGGTTATCGGCTTCGCATAACGTAGCGTCGCCTGCCCCGGGGAAAATTGAGCACCAAAAGCTTGGCCTGCTTCTTAAGCACGTATCCTAGCATTGCAGATAGAAGAAGCGATGGTATACTTGACTGAGATCACGCATCAGCCAAATGTCGTCAAATTACACAGAACCGTGCAAGGCCAGTCATATCCTATACTGATCTCATGACTTGGTTTTGTATCATGGAAAAGGAGAGCATCACCTTTGCAAACCTGACTGACACTACTGGAAAGGCAATCACGGACACGGCCAAGACATTCACATATTAGAGGCCATTCAAGTTAAAGCAACCCTGATTCAAAGACCTAGTCTAAATACAGGTAGGGATTCCCTCTTCTCCCATGCCAGCAGACTGGCACCTCCACGAGGACCTCTTATTCCCCAGTAGAAAGCAATAAATCATCGTTTCCCTAAAGTCATACAACCCAAACATGAATCGTTCCTGAGTCGAATTCGCAAGCAAACGGGAAAAGAAAACCAATAGGTCCGAAAAGAATCGAGTCGTCTATGCCGATGTCTGATGATTGTGATCTCGCCGATCCAAATACATGTACACGCCTTAATCATGATACCCATACCCTCATGTGCGCAGCCATTCTCCCCAAGCAAAGCACACGAAAAGCAGTGGCCCCAGGATCAGCGGCTGTAGTCCTGTAGCGCCCTTTTGATAATGTACACACGACAAGGCCCTGAAGGCCGTCGTGTCAATCGATCGCGATGGGCCTGCGCCCTTTTGGCTATGCTTCTGAGACGTGGTGAAACAGATCAAAGGAAAATCGTGAATCATGGCGGTGCCGACCTTGCGGTACCACTGAAAGCCATAATGAACGTCATTTTACAACCAGGTCTATAAAAATGTCAAGACACAAGTCTAAACCCACTGGGGCTGTTCGCCCTGACCCGTGCTGACATTTCCATTGCCATTGGTAGGGCTTGTAGGGCCGCTGTTGCCACTGACTTGGCCAGCAAGGTTACTGTTACCGGCGCTGCCATTAGCGGCACCGTTAGCAGCAGTATTGGGAGCAAAATTGCCAGGAGTCATCTGTCCGAACTGAGGCTGCTGGACAGGTCCACCAGCAGTAGGGACTTGACCGTTCATGGCGGGGTTAGGAGAGTAGACAGGCATGTTCTGGCGCATAGGTGGCATAGGCCCACTGTGAGGCATACCATTGCCCTGCAGAATAGGGCCACTTCCAGGAATACCTCGAGCGTGAGTAGCGCGCATAGGAATTTGACCCTGGGTGTTGTCGGCTGGCGTCACTTGCCCGCTAGAGGCAGCGCTTCCACGGTTGTCGAAGGCCGAGATCTTAGCTTGAATACGACGGCCGTAGGGAGTTGTTCGAATCTGGGGAAGGATTGGGCGGATGGCCTCTACAAGGCGATGCTTTTGATGAGGAGTAGCATACTCAAGAGCAGTCTGAATGACATAGTTGGCGAATGAGTCCCGGAGGAGGCGCTCCATCTCCTGGTTGCGTAGTAACTCCTCCACAATCAGGTCCTTGGAAGGTGGCTGGGCGCAACGCAGGCACTTCTCGATGACGTTGGAGCTGAACTTATGGCGGGACAGCTGAGTGATACAATCCTTGAAGGTAAGAACGATAGGCTCGGTGAATAGAGGTTCGTTCAAGTCAATAATGTACTGGACGACGTAGTTGCCGAAAGGGTCCTGGACAAGGATTCGTGCATGCTCGGTGATTCGCTGGATAAGCCACAGCTTCTGGTCGCCAGAGGCATGGTCGATGCAGCGCTGAAGAACACAGCAGCCGTGTCGGTGAGTGCCCACTTCGACACAGCTGCCGCCAACGGCGTCAAAGATGAACTGCGCATCAGGGGGGGTAAGCTTGTTGAGACACTTCTGAATGACATGATTGCCGTTGAGGTCCTGGATAAGCTCCACAACCCGGTAGCGAAGAGCCTCGATGATGATGTGGACCTGCTGAGGGGTGCTCACATACTCGATCATCTTCTGGAGTGCGCGTGTGCCGTGCTGGTTGAGCGCAATGCGGACCATATCCTGGGAAGCATTTTGAATCAAAACAGTCCTCTCATCGTCATTGCAGAACTCAAGGAGCTTTTGGCACAAATAATTACCAAACGGGTCCGTCATGAGCTCAATGACGTGCTGGTTGGTTTCGACCCAAATTATGTGAACCTGATCGGCGTTGCGCTCCTCAAGCTTCTTCTGGAGGTAACGGCAGCCATGCTGGTCCTTGCAAAGCTCATAGATGTTGCCCACGAAGGAATCGAGGGGCGTGTTCTGGTAGCGAGACATGGCTGCAAAGCAAGTCAGTGTGTGCTGATACGGAACTACTCTGAAGTCAAACTCACCTTCATTGTCAAGCTGTCGGCGATGCTGAATGACGCGTGCCTGGCTGTCTCGAGGCTGGTTACCCTGATTGTACGGACCGGCGTTGTAGCCGTTGTAGTTCTGAGGCTGGTACATGTTGCTGCCGTTGGCCCCATTAATGTTCATCTGCTGCATACTGTTCGCGAGCATACTGACATTGTATCCTCCTGGCTGATGTGGGGCACCCTGGGGCATCACCTGGGGAATGCCGCCTTGAGGAACACCTTGAGGAGCGCCGTACCCGTTGGCGGAATAGAACACATTGTTGTAGTTATTGTTCGCGGCTGCGGCCCCAGCTGGAGGGTTCACCATAGCGGAAGGTGGCACTGCAGCTGTGGTACTGGGTCCAAAGGGAGCGGCACTGGCCTGCAGAGCAGACTGGATTGAAGGATAGTTGTGCTGCTCACGGCTAACAGCAGGGTTTTCTGAAGAGAGCTCCCGACTGTGGCCACGATGGACCGCACCAGCTGGGATGCGGCCTAGGCTAGCATTGTGGTTGTGGAAATGCTGCTGTGCATGATTGTTTGTCTTTGAAGACGAAGTCCCAGGGCTCTTGACCGTGGGAACATCGCTCGAAGAGAACGAGCTCTGCAGCTTAGGGGGAGTTGCCATGTTGGGAGTCGCACTAGGAGACATGATGGCACCAGTCTCAACTGCGTTTTCTGAGATATACTTAAGATCGATGGAATGGCGGAGGGAAGTAGGTCGAGATGCTAGGCCAACAAGATCGCTTACGATGTTGGAGGTTCCGTTGATTGAAGAGAGACTCTGCTGAGGGCGATGACGGTTAACAACACGGCTCCAACCTCTGGAAGAAGATGTCGACTCGGGATTAGGAGACGGGGATAGGGCAAGATCTAAGGCGGCCGAGGACGCTGAGAGCTGAGAGTAAAGTTGTGGGTCAGAATTCGACGCAACAATAGTACAACAATATAGGTTCTGTGGTGGGGCGCTCGAATAGATAGAGGGTCAAGAGCTCAAGATCTTATTGCGCCAAAGGAAAACAGTAGGGAAAGGGAATCGAATGGGCCTTATGCAGGAAAGTGGAGGAGAGTTCTATGCAGGAGAGCAAATGCTGAAAGACAATGGGCGCGTGGTTCAAGGAGAGCTCGAGGTGAATATGCACCTCATGGAGAAATGTGGAGCCTAGTTGTAAGTCGAGAAGTTGGAGCAAAGCAATAACTTCCGGAATATAGTCTCACCACCAAGCATCCACGGAGTTGGTTCCAATTTAAAAGGGCAAAATGGCTAGACGAAAAGTTGCTCAGATGAAAGAATATGAAAATACTTACAATCTGATCGTCGTGACGAACAAGAGTTGGGAAGTTTGCGTCAGGACCACTATGGCCTCCAGCATTCGTCTCCTCATCGCCAAAGAGAAAACGAGTAGTATTTGTTTGATCAAGACCAACGTCATACATCCCCGTACGTGAGCGCGTCACAGGCATCGAGTATCGGTTGATGCTATCGTCGAAGTTCATGGTTAGCTTTGCTTGATGGTTTATAAATGACCGCTTGGTGCTAGCTTTTGTTGAGTTGGATGAGGATTATTGTATCGCAGATGGAGTTGTGTTGTTTGAGGGGGTTGGGTTGATCAGAGCCGAAGCAGAGGTTCAAAGAGAGGATTATATACTCCTCTTGAAGCTTTCTGATGAGAGTGAATCACTGTTTGAATTATGCGAGGTATTTGCCTTCTCACTAGAGAGTCCTCATATAAATCAGAGCCCTCATATTTTGGCTCAGAGTTAAGATTCACCCACCAATAGCAGCATTATTCACGCTGAGAGGTTTCCAACGCAGGAAACCTAAATAGGAAAAAACCTAACCTGCTTGGTTCTGTGGCAATTTACAGCAAAGCCCGAAGCTGGACCTGCAAGAGCTCTAATGGCAACCCCCACTTGAAGAGGTGCTCGCTCAGGAATAGAAAGACATGCACATGCAATAGGAGCTGTCACTTACGCATTACCAGAGCGATGACTGCTGGGATCTTGTCGAACAGCCTCCTCCTTCTCATCATCACTATTTCTTCGCGTAGTTGGCACAGAACGAGAAGGCATCTGGGTCGTAGTATCCTCAAATCCAAAGCGTGCCTGTCTGATACCGGATTGGGGAGAAGCGAGTTGCGAGCCGGATCTAACAGGGCGGTTGAATAGACCTGGGGGGGAGGTCAAGCTAGACATAGAGTATCGGCTCGGCCGTGATAAAAACGTAGGGAATCCAGAGTTGTCTCGGTATTCGGGGGGTGTGGTGGGCTCGGACTGGTGGCCGCCCATTCTACCAACTTCCTCCTCCATCTGAGCAAGTTCCAAAGCCTCTCGTCTTTGTTGTTGATCCAACTTTTGCATCTCGAGCTCAAACCTCCGCCTTTGCTCCCGGATTCGTTCATACTCCATCTTCTTCTTCTCGATCTGAGTCTGTCATTAGTTAACGGCCGTATCTTGAGTTGGTTGGTGTCGCATCGTTTCGGATTCGAGTGCTCACGTCTGACTTGAACAATCGGCAAATTCGAAGGCAAACCCAAGCGGAAAATACGAGCATCAGAACGTACCAATTGCACCTTGTGCATTGCCTACCATCACACATGTCAGTACTTGCTGTTATTAGAGGGATTGGCAACTTTCGTAATCCATCAGGAAATCAAGCCACCCGAAGCCCTGTCGGGTTCCAAGCAAGCGACAGATTCGTCATATGTTGATTACTCACATTATAGTCCTGGGAGGATTCGGGCACCCGTTGAGCACCCAGAGAGGAAAGTGTCGGGACTCGACCAGAATCGGTGGTGAAGCGGCGAGGCAGGCCAGATCGATGGTCGTGGGCGCCGGCATGAGGGTTGACCTGGGGGGCAGGCATTCTAGAGGCATTTCGAGTGGGTGAGACAAACGAATGCATGGACTGGTCGTTGCCCCGCGGGGACTGCTGGGAGCGAAAGCGTAGTTCGTCCATGATGGACTAATAGATACAGGATAAAGATAGTACACGCCGAATTGGCAAGCGGTCTCAGCCTATAATACTAAAGACATGAAAGAAACAGATGAGCATCAGTTACCGCGTTTGTATAGACGATAAGGTGTAGGATGAAGCAGAGAAAGAGCAAAAAGAGACGAGGTAGGTAGGTTAGGTAGGTAGTGGATGGAACGTTGTTGAGAGGCGGGGTGGACGTGGTCAGTGTGGGTAAGGCCCTGTGAATGGGGGGGTGTCTTTTGGGGCTGGCTTCCTGAAGCAACAACACAGGGGTGTTGGTGGGCGCTGAGTTCGGTACACCTCAGACTAGACCTGGAGTGGCCTGTATGCTTGAGGCAGTGTGATCATAGGCAGCCGGGATTGTATGCGAACTGTACAGTATACAGAACCCATCAGGACCCATAGGAGCTCAGGATGTCGAGAGGATAGACGGTGAAGACTTGTTGGAGAGTGGTGATAGAGCTTCAGGCCACGCAGGCCACAACGATGTCGTGGACAAGGAGGCAGAGACAGAGCTCGGAGTTGAAGTGTTGAATTCGGAATGGTGCAACTAGGATGTGGTATGAAACGTGGGATGACAACATTTGTAGGAATGATCATGGCCAGGAAAGAGAGGAAGGACACCAGGGGATTATAATCTTCATACTCTGTCACGGTTCCGTCTGTCTTCTATATTCTGAAAGCAAATAGCCATCGCAAGAGCAAGCGGGGAGTAGTTGTTTGTTTGGCCGTCTTGTCGGAATTAAGGTAGCATGGGCGTGCGATCTATATCAAGTTGGCATGCCGTGCCGCGATGTGAATGGATATCTGTCTACCAAAGTGAAATATGTATGGATAGGATATTGCACTATGTCGCCGGCGGCGGTGGGTGATTCGTGGTGCGGTGCGGGATGTCGGGTGCGTATTTCGTGTCCGCCGCGCTATGCTCGGTACCTTTGGCTGAAGACGGGGCGAAAGAACCCGACAGGACAGAACGGAACAGAACAGAGTAACAAGATGATATAATAACAATTGTGGTATTACAGGCAACACGCCTTGAAGCTGATGGATGTCTTTGAGAGAGGGTAGAGTGGCGGGAGTGGGGAGATGGGAGGTACAGTTCATTCAGGTTCCTTCCTTCTGAGAGGTAGGTGCCTACTTTGACGAACCAGAGACAGAGGCTCTAGACAAAAAAAGATGAACCAACCTGGATTTGAAATGGCAATCAATGCACGGGAGTCAACAATCAATCGTACAATAGACACTTGGCACGTGTCTTTGGTGGTGATACAATCAATGATCTGGTTACAGGCTTTTCTCTCTCACAGCGCGCCCTGGAAGCCAGGAGCGACAGGCTGGTTTGGAGGAGAGGAAGCAAGTTGCGATCAGTAGATAGATAGTCGAGGTTGATGTGAGAGTGATTAGAGGAGAAGAAAAATAGGTCAAGTACGGAGTATCCAGTTGACAATGGGGACCTAAAAGATTGGCCTAACGCGGGTGTTTGGCGCTCGGCTTAGAGGTCGGCGCGTGTGTATGTGGACACGGGACAGGGCCTCACGGACAGTACCGTACAGTAAAGGCAAGTCGCAGGGTTTGGTTACAGGTCAAGGATGAAGCAAAGAGCAGCAGGGATATATACAAGGTTTCCATTGTTTGGGAACTAAAGTTTCTCATATTAACACCGAACATTGCGTTTATGAACTATACACCTTCGGTTACATACAAAGCAACACACAAACATTTGGTGATATACGGAACGAGACAAGAAATCGTGTTCGATCAGGGGTTGTCTTGCTCAAGAGTGAGGCTGATTGTTCTAACCCAGATCTAAATATACACCTCGGCTTACCTCTATCCTGAAAATCAAGATGCCAGCGTCGTACTGGAGTTTGTTAGACCAAGCGGGTAACTTACATGACATACACACACACGCATGACACCTCACATGAAACTTTTTTCAAGAACTGCGTCTGGTCCATCAGAGCCCAAGAAACCACTAACGAGACCATCAGTGGGACCCAAGTCAGGCACCATCAGAACATAAAAGCAAAATCACCAGGGGACGGGAGGGAGGGAGGGATGGCGGATGGATACAATGTCCACTTCTTCCAACGGCTAGGCACATCAACTAGTGCTGGCCGAGCCCAATTGGTCTGTCGGCTTTGTTCCAGAAGCAACTGAGTGTGAAGGGTCCGATTGTGCTTATAAATTTGCATAGAACAGGTCAGTAATTCAAGCTTGTCTGGATCCAATAGTGTAGTAGTCGTTGTTGCGGATGGTCGAATAAGCCTCGGGCTCTTCTCGTCCGAACGCCTTTAGAGGTGGGCTATGGCATAAATAAGCAGGGTGTTGTACAATGCTTGAATATGTGCTGAGGGATGCATCGTATGTTGAGAAAATCATGTCAGCTGAGACAGCCAGATATTTATACACAAAACACAGTATAGTCGACTCATGTTCGTAGAAGAGATTGGGCCGATTTATACACATTGTATCGGGCCTTGGTCATAAAGGCCTCGGATCTAATCGTGCATTGGAGCGCAGTTGACATGAGCATGGAGGGTTGCAAGGATTGTGCATCATGGCTTGTCAAGGTCCCTGGCAGCGGCACGTTAGCTTATTACAATGGTGAAAAACCTCCACTGCGACCATCGTGAGTGTCTCTCAACCTGCTAGCATTTATCGGAATATTTATCCCTCCTGACCTGTGTAAATGTTGTACTAGACGATAACTCGTCGATATTCCGCGCTACTCGAAAGATTCACACTACAAATTGTGAGACAAGCATGAATCTGCAGGGTGAGGAGGAGAGATGCGTGTCTAGTTGAGGCTGCTATTGGATCATGCACTCATTTTCCCCTCCTACGAAAGGAAGCTTCAACCTCTGCGTCTACCAGGATTTGACTGGTTCGTAACAACACTCTAGCCTTTCCTGGAATTCCTTTTCAACCTCCCCCAGATTCGGAAGAGTCAATCAAGAGTCAAGTAGGGAGTCGCTCACAGAGACATTCAGGAGCCTGTAACGTGAAAGAGCTTAGAGACCAAGGCACACAGAGTCTCTGAATGCCGGTTGACAGAAACTTGCCTCAATCGTGTCAACCCACCAAAATCTCTTCTCGTGAATGGACAATGATTGATATCTCGAAGCCCCCCGGTCTCATAGAGGCACGCAAGACATGGACCAAGCGCACATCCCCGTCACTCCAATATGCTCCACCGATTGGTTGGTGTTTCTATCCTTCCTGCACGTCACCCAAAACCCATCCCATCCTGAACTGCAAAAGCCAAACTAACATGTCCCCAGATTGCCCTTGATGCATCGACCAGGAACGCCCTGACATGGGAGCTTTGCTTATATCAACCTGACAGGTCCGTTGTAGCACAAGCTGTCAATATCAAGTCGGGCCTCATATTGCCACTCAATTTCGACAGCAGCCGTCAGCCGTCCGCCACAGACACTTGACACATGACGATCCATAGCCGAATTTCGTTCCTGATTAATGAAAACATCCTTCGCACATGCTTTCGCAGTAGTTAGTCTTAACTAAATCCAAGAATTTCACCTCTGACTGGCATTGCTAATAAGAGGCCAATGACACGGAAATCGCGGTGGCTGACCATGGGATACAAATATGATGGATTCTGCATCGTTACTTGATGGAGCCTGACCAGGAACCGATCGTTAGACAGTCATGGCCTTGGTCCGTGGTGCAACTGGCGTCATGCTTCCCTTTGACCTCGCGCAGTAGCGTCTTGGGATATGATGCCATCGAAACCAATCAGCATCAACCGTTCTGAATAAATACAGAGAGGCCATGGGGGTCACAAAGGCCCTCGGCTTGGTCGGTACGAAATCCACCCTGGGCGGCGCTGTTGCACATGGGGAACCACTAGTCGAGCCACTGCCGATGGGTTGTGGTTGCGACTGTTAAAGCTGCGACGCCTTTATCAGGCACCATTCCCACTAAACTGCGAATAACTTCGTTCGCCATATCGACTATCTCATAGCCCCAAAACAATACAGTCAATGACTCGAGTCGTGCTGGGGAGCTATGATAGTAACCATTCTGGCGTTGAACCATCTTCCCAAGTCTAGATGACCTGAAGCTTTGTCTCTTTAAGGCATCATCGACGGGCTTGAGTATGACGCAGTACACATTCTTCACTAACAGCTTGACGAAGCACGTCGAGATCCACCACCTGCTTCCTCTGCATGTCCCTCTGGCTGGTGCCCGCTCAACTTTCCCCTCACTTTCAAAAAGACTCAATCCCTTCACCGACTTTTACAACCTGCCGCTACAAGTGGTCCATCAAGCTAGTCAGGTTGCTGTCCCACCCTACTCCGTCGCGACTCGAAGTCAGGGTCCGATCAACTCACTAGGGGGCTCATTGCCAGCGCCAAGAATCATGTCTTTGCTTCATCCCACTACGATCGCAACACATGAGCCAGGTGAGCTTGCTTTCACGGACCACTGAGTGGTCTCCTCATTTTAGAAAATGTCTGTCAAGGACCCCAGTGACACACATCGATGCTAGGCATGAACAGATAGACAACTTGCAGAGGGTTTCCTGCTTATGTATACAAGCTCATGCGGGGGTGTGATGTTGTACAGACGATCCCGAGGCCATGTCTCTGAGCAACTTGCGTTGAGCAAAGTCTCAATGCTGAGGGTTGCAAAATGGCAACGGCCATAACGAGGAAGACGAATTGTTCTTTCTTATTAACATCGTGTGTGATTATTGTCTTGGGTTAAGGATTAATTGTAGAATTGGCGTTTACGCGCAATTTTACATAAGTTCTTTCTTCGGTCTCTTTGACAGAACTACTGTTGCGTTTAAGCGTCCAACTCTTTGTATGGCTATTCTAGATTTCAACCGGATAATTGAATGGAATCGAACTGGTTTTTTGGCTTCTATTGGTGATAGTGTGGTGCCAGTCTTACACTTGACGGGCTTCTACGAGCCTGGATCCTAGACGCTGTCACTACTGAAGAAATACCTTGTATCAGGAGGCTACCACTGCTGAATAGTCAAGCATTCGCCATGGCTACAATTGTATAGTTATATTCACAAAATCGACGATTAAAGGAAGGCCATTTCGTGAGCCATGTTGAAGGTTCCTCGGACATAAGTAGGATCATTATATCAACTGTGTATGTAATCTCAGACTTATGAGTCATTTGCCAATCTTTATAAACATGCAGTCATGACTTACCCAGAATATCAACCATAAACAAACCAATCACCCTGACAGTATACTAGATGTTAATGCGACTATAACGTGAACTCAGAAAGTATCGTTCTAATGCCGTTAGAAAATGAAATCGAACATCAGGGGCATAGGGTAGGCCAGATCAAGAACCGTAACCGTCGATTTCGTAGTGAATAAGGTAGGTAATATTGCTAATTTCTGAAGAATATTATAAAGTACCGAGTAGGGTGATATACAATCTGGAGGTTGATGCTCTCAATAAAATGCCTATTTTAAGGTAAAGAGTCCAAGACGTTTTAACGTTTAACGTTTATACAAGTTGAAATATATCACGTGACACATATCACCAACTCTCGTCCCCCACCGTGGCGCACCCGATCAAGCCGGCTCCACCTATGACCGCGGGGCAAGAACTTTTTGCGAAGCTATCGCAAGCTGCCGCAGAAAAAAAGTAGTCAGCGCAAACACGCACCCAAAAACCATCCTTTTTTAGATGTGCGCTCTTAGGTGACATTCAAGATGCCTACGGTCGACGATGGCTTCGAGGCTCTCCTGGAGCCATTCTATAATGGCAAGAAGCTTACGGATCCTATTTCCACAAAGGAGGACAAGTTCCAGCTTCTGCCAGCCTTCTTGAAAGTCAAGGGTAAGGATGTTAATCAGCCCGGTGAGCCTTCTCACTAACTGATTTATAGGTCTTGTCAAACAGTATGTCTCCCGGATAAAGCGCGCAGAGCTTGCGATTGTACTTCGCCGCTTCTAACTTGATTTAGGCACATTGATTCCTACAACTTCTTCGTGGAGCAGGAGATCAAGGATATCGTACGCGCCAATCAAACCATTCGAAGCGAAGTAGACAGCAATTTTTGGCTAGAGTAGGTACTGGGATATCAAGTAAATTGGATATGCTAACATTACTTTCCAGGTTCACAGATATTCGAGTAGACAGTCCTCGACGTCAAGATTGGACAGACAACAAGTCACATAGCGAAGTGACTCCCATGGAGTGCCGCCTTCGAGACATGACATACGCCGCGCCAATTTTTGTCGACATACAATATATCCGAGACAAGCAGCGGATTGTGCGAAAGAATGTGCCTCTTGGACGCATGCCAGTCATGCTCAAGAGCTCCAAGTGTCGTCTCGCCGGAGCCAACAATACGCAGATGGAGGAGATGAACGAATGCCCACTCGACCCTGGCGGTTACTTTATTATTGGTGGTACCGAGAAGGTCATTCTGATTCAGGAGCAACTGAGCAAGAACCGTATCATTGTTGAAGCCGACGAGAAGAACAACATTATTTCAGCATCGGTCACCAGTTCCACACACGAACGGAAGTCGAAGACGTACGTTACTCTGAAGAAGGACAGAATTCTCCTGACACACAACGTGCTGGTGGAAGGTATCCCGATCGTAATCATCCTGAAGGCTCTGGGAGGATTGTCAGACATGGAAATTATGCAGCTTGTTGCTGGATCAGATGGAAGATACCAAGATGAATTCCTGGTAAACTTTGACGAGGCGACAAAGGCGGGCGTTTTCACTCAGCACCAAGCGCTGGAGTATATCGGAGCAAAGGTAAAGATGGGTTCCCGCAGAGGCACATTCGGTCCTCAAGTGCGCCGTAACCACGTCGAAGAAGGCCTCGATGCCTTGGCCAACCTGGTCATTGCCCATGTGCCCATTGAGGGACTGGATTTCTACCCCAAGGCCATCTATGTGGCTCAGATGACTCGAAGGGTTCTCATTGCCGCCCACAACCCCAAGTTGGTTGACGACAGAGATTTCGTGGGAAACAAACGACTTGAGCTGGCTGGTCAACTTCTCTCACTTTTGTTTGAAGATTTATTCAAGCAGTTCACATCTGGAGTCAAGATGTCGATCGACAAGTTCCTGAAGAAAAACAACAGGGCAGTTCCTCTCGACGCGGTTCACATGATTAGCAACCACGCCAACAACATTGGATATGGAATCAACCGAGCCATTCAGACTGGAAATTGGACTGTCAAACGCTTTAATATGAACCGAGCAGGAGTCACTCACGTTCTCAGTCGGCTGAGTTATATCGCCGCTCTTGGTATGATGACCAGAATAAGCAGTCAGTTCGAAAAGACCCGAAAGGTGTCTGGTCCTCGTGCACTTCAACCATCGCAGTGGGGTATGCTTTGTACTTCAGATACACCTGAAGGTGAAGCCTGTGGTCTGGTGAAGAACTTGGCTTTGATGACCCATATTACTACCAACGTTGATGAAGAGCCTGTTAAACGGTGGATCTTTACACTAGATGCTGGTGTTGAACCTATCCGCAATTTCTCGGGTGCTGAGATGCACCGTGAAGGAAGCTACATTATTCATATCAACGGTACTCCGTTCGCATTAACTCGATACCCAAAGCGATTTGCGCAAAAGTTTAGAACTATGCGACGGAGAGGTTGGATCTCCCCTTTTGTTGGCATCAACATCAACACACACTTCAACGCCGTGCATATTGCCACCGATGAAGGCCGTATTTGTCGACCTTACATCATCGTTAAGAATGGTAAGCAGAAGCTCAAGCCTGAGCATCTGCGATTACTTCAGATGGGCAAAGCGACATTTGACGACTTTCTGAACCGTGGAATTGTAGAGTATCTCGATGTCAATGAGGAGAACGATGCCCTCATCACCATTTATGAGGACCAAGTGACACAGAGTACCACTCACTTGGAAATCGAACCCTTTACAGTCCTGGGAGCTGTCGCAGGATTGATTCCCTTCCCCCACCACAACCAATCTCCTCGTAACACTTACCAATGTGCTATGGGTAAACAAGCCATTGGTGCAATCGCATACAACCAGTTCAACCGTATTGATACTCTTCTGTATACACTCGTATACCCCCAACGGCCCATGGTTATTTCAAAGACCATTCAACTTATCGGTTACGACAAGCTTCCTGCAGGACAAAACGCCACCGTGGTTGTTATGTCATACTCAGGATACGATATTGAAGATGCTTTGGTTCTGAACAAAGCATCGATCGACAGAGGATTTGGTCGTTGTCAGGTTTTCAGAAAGTACACGACGGAACTGCAGAAGTACCCCAACGGACGCAGAGAACGTATCGGAGACCCTGAGAATGAGGGCGATGGCAAGATTAAGCGCCGAATCGCTAAGCACGAGGCCTTGGATGACGATGGTCTTGCAATCGTTGGTTATAAGGTAAACAGCGGCGAGGCTATGGTCAAGAAGGAGACACCGCTTGACCAGACAAGCACTGGCATCGGACTGGACCGTGGACCTGCCGAGTTCCGCGACTCATCAGTTTCGTACCGAATCGCAGATCCCGCATATATCGACAAGGTCATGATTTCTCAGACAGAGAAGGATACCACAGTAATCAAGGTGCAGACAAGACAAACTCGACGCCCCGAATTGGGTGACAAGTTCTCGTCTCGTCACGGTCAGAAGGGTGTCGTTGGTATTATTGTTGAACAAGAGGACTTGCCTTTCTCTGACAGTGGATTGAGCCCCGACATCATCATGAACCCCCACGGTTTCCCTTCTCGAATGACAGTCGGCAAGCTACTCGAGTGTCTAACGGGCAAGGCTTCTATCGTCCACGGTCGTCCTGACTATGGCTTTGGAGATGCTTTCCGTTCTCATCCATTGGAGGAGATGAGTCAGGTGCTTGTAGACCATGGCTTCTCATGGGAGGGCAAGGACTACTTCACATCGGGTATTACTGGAGAGCCACTGGAGGCATACGTCTTCAACGGACCTATCTACTACCAGCGACTCAAGCACATGGTGCAAGACAAGATGCACTCTCGATCTCGAGGTCCCCGAGCCATCCTCACTCGCCAACCTACAGAAGGTCGTTCACGAGATGGTGGTCTGCGCCTGGGAGAAATGGAACGCGATTGTTTGATCGCCTACGGTGCTTCCCAGCTTCTTCTGGAGCGACTCATGATCAGCTCGGATGGTACTGAGATTGATATTTGCCAGCAGTGTGGTCTGTTCGGATACAAGGGTTACTGCCACACATGCAAGAGTACAAGGGAAGTTACCAAGATGACGATGCCGTATGCAGCGAAGCTGCTTGTACAGGAGCTCATCAGCATGAATGTTGGAGTGCGACTCCAGATGGATGACGAGTTTCCCCACCCCAGGTAATTAGGGTTACATGATGGATATGCATAGAATGGAGTTTTGGAACTTGTATACCTTACATATAGCATAGTCATTTATGAGGCGGTTAGGTAGTCTAGAGGTATTATTTTGGTTGCTTCAGGTTTCTATCTATGCGCATATCTACAATGAGTTTTAGCCTGTCGTGACTTTGATAATACAACTTTTGCCAATGGCCGATACACAACTTTATATACGCCCTTGCTTCCACGCTCGTTATTGCTTCTTCGCCTTTTGAATCTTAATTGATTTTAATCCTCCCATAGTAACTTCGAACTCGACCGCCCCGTCTAAGCCTTGACCCGTTTGAGGCGCATGAGGCGCAAATACAACTTTCATCCATCTTCGCCATCCTCTGAGTGTGGGTGCTGCCAAGTCAGAGTCGTCCTCTGCTGTCACTGGCGCAGCCTGTCTTATACGGCCATAGACAGGACGCTTGAATAGTGCAATACGACAAGCAATCTGCGTTGACCACACGAGGCCCAAACTTGGGGTCTTGAGTGAATAAGAAGCGTGAGGATCATCACCCCAGCCTGTGAACCAACGCTGTTGATGATCAAGCATTAGGGCGGGCGGAGGCGGAGGACCATCGGGATCTTGTAAGGCAAAGGGTAATGATGATGAGGGCGTGCCAGGGAGGTTTGTAGATGAAGGAGGAGGCATACTCCTTGAAGCGAGGGGACTCTCATAAGCGACGCCACTGCTTCTAGGAGGTGCATGTCGTGGTGTAGAGCTGGATGCGAAGCGATCAGCGACTTGATTGGCTACGACAACAGCGAGATTATGCCGTCGAGCTAGATCGCGCAGAAGAGCACCGAGACGAACGAGTTCAGCACTTCGAGCGGCCATATTAGAGCCGTGAGAACCCTGACGCTCAAACTCAGCACGATAGTTGGCGGCCACTGAGTCGAGAATGATGAGGCCAATTTTGTGACGGGACAGAAGAACGGGAACTTGAAAGTCAAGGATGTGATCTTGTGTTTCTAGATCAGGCGTGACTGCGCTGTGGATAGCATCAAGAGAAGGGCGAGTTTCAGGGTCACCGTATTGTTGTAGAATGGGGTTTGAGTTGAGCATCTGTGCAAGACGACTTGTGGCGAGAGCTGCCTCAGTTGAGATGTAGAGAGCTTCACGGCCCAGGCCATGAGGCGGAGGAAGTTGAACAGCAAGGCATAGTGATAGAAGAGCTTGAGTCTTTCCAGCACCGCTCTCACCAGTGATTTCCGTTATCACACCAACAGGCACGCCACCTCCTAATGCAGCATCCAGACCCTCATCAAGAGTACTGATGACTTTGGGTTCTTCAGCCGGTTGAAGTAGAGGCTGCTGTGGGCTGAGATCGTCAGAGAGAGACGCTTGTATAGCAGCTATGAGACGCTTGAGATCGAGGATAGGGAGGCGTGTCTGCTTTGCTATGTCTGCGGGATGAAGGGTGAGAAGATCTGTTGTTGTGAGAGCCTGTTGCTCAATTGTTGGTATTAGAGCTGCAAAAGGGCGGAGAGGAAAGGAGGGCAGGATTTGGAGGAGGTCTGTCATGAGGACGGCTGAAGAGACATGGATGGTTGTGAGTGAGTGAGAGTGAAGTGAAAGTGAGGGTGTAAGTGAGTGTGAAGAAGTGAATGAAAGGGTTGGCTTGGTGTTGACAGCAAAAGTGTATATCTCCTTCTCGTGGATTCAACGTCAAACTCTATGGCAAAAATAAGTCTTTGCCCTTATAAACAATTTTGTCCTCTGTTTGCTCTGGTTCAGTTGATTTCTATCAAGATAGTTGAGGTTGCACTTCACGCGTTAAGTGAATAAGATTGACGCGGTTACATACATCACGCGCTTAATTGGATTGGCTGGACAAGCCACAATATCAACGCCACATCATAGTCAGAAGAGCCCACTGAATTTTCCGGGCAATTTCCCGACTGAAAAGACTGCAAATTTAGTGGACTTGTTTAATCCAGTAGCACTACAGTACGAGGCTCGAGAATCTTAAAAGTTTGTAGGGTAGAAAAATGTTTAGCTTTTTGATAGCAAAACAGCCCTGAAAATGTCAACGCTGTTAGAAATCACTTCAGCCAATGTTTGATAGACGCATTGGCTTGTAAACATCTCTCATGAATCACGGCACAGCACCAATCACAAATCGGTAGGCAAAATTCGGGAAACCATATTCTTAATCTTGATCATGAAATTGGAATTGCTTTTGATTCCATTTTTTGTGCTACCAAATAAGGTTCCCGACTCCCCAGAGTCCAAGCATGCAGTGCCAAAACCAGACCCTCCCAAATCGCATGTACAACCGAACAGCCGCGTTGCGAATAACAAAGCCAGCTCCTCCCGAAGCAGGGGGCGAGCTGTTTATCGGTATCGCCACAGGGACAGGGTGTTGTGGCGCTTCCAGGTCTTTCTGCGGCCAGCCTGGGTCTTGTTGTAGCGGTGGCCCTTGTTGAGACCACGGGACTTCTTGCCGGTGGCGGTGAGACCACGAGACTCGCGGTGCTTGTGGACGGGGTTGACGATCCAGTTGATGCGGGGGTCGATGCGGATGGCCTTGTGCTGAGGGTCGACGAGGATGACCTCGTAGTACTTGTAGGTAGAGTCCTGGTTGATCCAGTAGGAGTTGAGGACTCGGAGGTTAGCGCAGCGGCGGCCGACACGCTCCTCAGCGGTAGCCTTGAGGGATCGCTGGTACTTCAGCTGGTTGATACCCTGGTTGGTGGGCTTGCCTGTTGGGCCTGTGTTAGACACTGACATCCCTCTGTTCTCGAGAGGGAAAACCTACCATAGGTGGCACCCTTAGGAGCAGGGCGCTTGCGGCCACCACGGCGGACACGGACACGGTAGATAACATAGCCCTGCTTGGCCTTGTATCCGAGACGGCGAGCCTTGTCCAGACGGGAGGGGCGAGAGGCGCGGTGGATGACGTTCAATTGACGGAGCTATATTGATGCACTCTCAGCAAATGTTCAACGAGTGTATAGCACAGACGGCGGCTAATAAACAGCCTGCTTCGTCTCGGGTTCTCTCTCATCGGTGTCCAAGCGTACACAGTTTGTGTGTTGATTTCGTCGTTGAGAATTTTCTTCCCAGTGCAGAGTATTCAAAACTCCCACAAAAAATTCGACCGCTTCGGACAATTCGAGAGGAGAACAAGAGAGCGAGAGCAGGTTGAATCCGCCGTCCACATGGGGAATTGATGTTTGTGCTTGTGCATATTCTTGGTGGTTTAACGTACTTCCCAGCAGCGAACTCGGAGGAGGAAGGCAACGACATCCGACTGCTTCTTCTTCTGAAGCTCTTCGACGTACTTGAGGGCACCCATCTTGGCTGTTTATGGCAGAGACGACAGAGGTTAGCGAGAGAAGAATAAAGAAAAACAAAGGCTTGCAAAGAGGAGAAGAAGAAGGAGAGTCTGGAGGAGGGGGATTTTCACATACCGGCTTGGTCGAGGTCCTGGTGGTTAGTAGGAGGTCGAAGATTTTCAGAAAAGAGAAAGAACCACCGATATCCAACTTTCCGTGGGAAAATTGTGGCCTGTGGGTTAAGCGATGCGCTAGCCCTCGCACTTTTTGCAGCTGAGTCAGCGAGGGCTGCCCCGAAACGGACCATCTCGATGTGGTCTGTGCATGGTCACGTGCCTTCGATTAGCAACGACTAAAGGTTTGGTGGTGACAGGGGTAAGTCATCGGCAATTGGTAGGCAGATTTACAGTAATTGAAGACATGTCTTCATAAAACTGTGTAATACTACTCAATTCGTTTCATGTCTTTGGTGCTGCACTCCCAGATATAAGTAAGGTTTTCATATGGTCTCTCCCAAGCCATTACAATTGATCATCAATGTCGTAAAATCACTCACTCTTCATCTTCAGCTGATAGTGCTTTCAAGACCTCAGTAAACGCCTTCAGATGACCCTGCGCAATCTTTCCCCATATATCATCAGACATCTTTGGTAGAACCTCCTCAATCAGATCCCATGCTACATGCTCAACTCCGCCGGCGCCCTCAGAAGGCTTGGGAGGAAGTTCGTGTAAATCAGGCATAATAAAATGATTGATCATCTTTGAAGCCATCGCAAGACCGTGTTTGCTCATCTCCTCCAGGTCTTTGGTATCTTGTTGCCAGCGCATCCAGTCAGGTGGTCGGATCTTGTTGTCTTGTTTGACCAGGTCTTCGTAAGTCCTGACGTCACGCTGTAAATTGTCGAGTGCTTTGAGAATCATCCTCGGGTAAGTTTGGGTGCCCTGTCTCTGGAGAGCCGATGAAGAACTCATCCAGGGAAGAACGCCTGCAAGATCTGGAGAGATATCTTTCTTCAATATATCGACGCTAATTCGAGGACTGTTGGTATTAGAAAATTGGATCGAGCGAAGTGCCGGAAGTTACATACATCCGTGTATTGGTCTCCTTATTGATGAACTTCACAAAGTCGGCACCGTGTTTCTTGATCTGGCTCTTGGCTTCAGCAGAGAAAACCTTTCGCCTCTTGTTGGAAGAAGCGTTTGTTGCGCGCATGAAATTCTTGTCTCTGCGTTGATTTGTTCCCCTCGCACCTGATTTCCTTGGAGCCCTGGTTGTCTTCCTGGGAGGTGCATCTTCGGTACCGTTGCTCTCTCATGTGCTTTTAGCTTCTGTAGGTGAACCCGTGATCGTATCGCAACTCACCCGTAGCAGATGCTTTTCTCTTCCGTGCTCGCGGGGGCATGATATGATGATGGAGTGCTTCTGTTGAGAGGTGACAAGGTGGGTGGAATGAATGTTCAAGAGTTCCGGCTCATTCAGAGGCGTCTTCTCTGGCTACGAGCCAAGGAACTTAGTGTGGGAAGCATCCGAGCATGCGTGGAGAGGAAGGTACAGGTGCAATCCTTGTTGCAGGAGTGGGAAGGCGCTTTGGGTGCTTCTCAATATGGCAAGAATCCGGATCTGCCTCAACCGCCAATCGAAGTTATTCTCTCAGTATGATTCCATGAATCTCTAACTTCGCTTTAGTTCACGTTGAGATAACGTATAAGCAAACCCTGAGCTCAAATTTAATCTATCACATAATCTCATTTTCGTGCCTCGAGCCAAAGAACCCCTTAGAAACAAAACCAATTACCTGCACGAATAAGCAAATGAGTAAATCAAGTCTTTGTCATACATGATTCCGGCTATATCTCCCAAATGTGCCCCTTTTTTGACTGCGTATTAGTTACAGTGTTAGATGCGAAGTCCTCGGGTCTTTCTGTCTATAATCTCAGCCTGTAAAAGAAAAATCCATGCCATCGAATGCCATCTTGTCTTCCCTCCCTACTCCCCGTTGTCGTGAAATCGGCCGTTGGATCATGGATCCTGAACAAAGCGTTGGCGATATGGAATTCGAAAAGCAGCTATTGAACAATCTCTTAATACTCGAGTGTCGAATGAGAATTGCCGGCTAACGCCAAAAAAAGATGTAAACGAAACGGCGAACCATTATAAAAGAATGAAGATCGAAAAACGAAAACACACAATCACATAACCGCACCGAAAGCCCAACGAGGGCTGGTTCTGTATATGTCAGTCCACATCCTCAACTCCATCAACTAATGCCAGCAGTTTCTCTTTCATGAAACGAAGTCTGCTGTGCCTGCCTGAACGTAAACGAGTGTACTGAGATGAACTTCTCATGGTCGCCAAACGTATGTGATAACACACATTAATGAGTGTTGAGAGACAAGCCCTGGAAAGATCCAACCCAGTCATTCTGGGGAGCCAGAGGTGAAGTGGCTTGAGAGTGAGGCGCCGGGCTGGGACCAGACTGTGGGTTGGGGAACCGCTGGCGCATCGACGTGTATTCTCCAAGCTGGGGAACTCCAATGGGGTAACCCTCCATAGCGCCCGGCATAGCACCAGAACCAGCACCGTAGCCAACATTGCTGCGAGGATTGCTATAAGGGTTGGCGAACTGCCCGTAAGGGTAGTTGGAAGGAGGGTACCCAGATGGCTGTGCGAGGCGGCTCTCATTGCCAAATGGCTGGTTGAAAGTTGGAGCAGGGCGGAATCCGCGGCCATCTCTGGCTCCACCGGTAAAAGCAGACGCTTGGTGGGGTTCTTGGACCTGCTGGTTCTGGCGTCTGTCATTACCGCCCGCACCACGGTTTGCGTTCACTGCTCCAGGGCCGACGCCACTAGGAGCCTGAATACCAAGAGTTGGGCTAGCGAATGAGGCTGGGTTGATAGCAGACATCCAGATTCGAGTCTTGTAGATCTTGAACAAGTCGGTAACGAGAGAGTTGAAGTTGATATACGAATCGGCAAAGTAATAGAAGGTCAACTTCTTCCAATCCCTAGCAGAGAGGTTAGTCAGATCCTGCTGATAAGTGGTAAATATACTCACATCTGGAACTCGGCGTCGAGAATCTCCATATTGAGAGCGTGCTCCTTGACCTTTTGCATGCAAACACGCTTCGCCTTCGCCTCTTGACCTTCCTTGTCCCGCAGGGCTTGGATCTCGTGGTTCTGGGCAAGACGCTTAATGAGCTTGGGTCGAAGTTCGCCAGCGTTGGGCTCCTGCGCATGGTGCTGGCTCGGAGGTCCCATGCCTCCAACCGCGCTTCCCTGAAGACCGGTAGAGGAGGCAAGAAGACCTGCGCTAGAACCCTCCTGCGCGACGGCAGCATTTTGTGAGTACATCATCAGCCACTTGTACTGCTCTTCGGCATAGTGCTCCTTGAGTTCTTTAGCAGCCTGCCAGTCAACGTTATCCTTAGCAACGGTGCCAAGGTCAGTGCCGCGATCAGCCTCGACTATCACCAGATCACCTGGCTTGACATTGAGACCAGTGCCCTCTTGGATGTAGAACACGTCAGCTCGAGCGCACTTGAATAACACAATGTGAAGAAGCTGGTTGTGACGAGGCTGAGCAATGCTGTAAACATTACGATGGGGAGATGGTGCGCGGTTCCCGTACGTAGTGGACAATCCATAAGGAGATCCGTATTGATTGGCAAACCCAGTCTGATAGGCATTTCCGATGTTGGCACCTCCGCCAACGCCAAAGTACTGGCTTGCTGTTTGCGTGCGTTAACAAATCATCAAACAAAGAACATGAATTTTGCGCCTAACTTACCATGAGAAGTAGCACTAAAGGCGGCAGGGTCGGGGTACCCGGGGGGGTACTCCTGAGATTGCTGCATATCGAGTGCAGAAGGCTCTAGTGCGGCCGCGTCGGGAATAGAGCTGATAGAACCTTGACGAGTAGGCATGTTGGCAAAGGAATGTCGCCTACTTTGAGAGATATCAGAAGGAGAAAATCCAAGTGAGCTTGACCAGAGCGCTTTCTTGAGGTTGGCGTTTTCAGGTTTGCGATTGTTCTCAAACGGAGAGCGTAATGACCCCGCTCCGTACTCGCTCATACGCCTGCTCAGCGCCCGTTTGGCCAACACATCGCCAGATTCGTTGGCTTCATCAAGCTCATCAATAGCATAATCAGATTCCTCAGGAACAGTGTCTCGTATTGGGTAGCCGTTTGCAGGATAGGAGGAGCCAGTGACTGCGCGGGGTCGAATACGGGCATTGTTATACTGCGTTTGCTGCTGCTGCTGGCGCAGCATAGCGTTTTCACGAGCCAGTATTTCAATTGTTTTCGCATCCGATTGATGAAATGAACTTTGCATCGATTCGCTTGGGCTTTCATCGTCGTCATCCTCGACTTCCTTGACTTTTCCAAGCATCGAGCCGTCGTTGGCCATTTCGCTTAGCATGCTGGGTCGAGAAGGTCGATGTTGAAGCGCGGGATAGCGAGCGCGACCCATGATGGCGGAAGAGCTCATCGAAGGCGGAGTGGCTGTTGACTCAGGATCCAGCTGCCCAACAGAGTATGATTGAGACCGGTATGTTTTAGGAGTGGGATGAAGCGGAATAGCGAAAGGTATTTGCGAGTTAGGCGCAGGATCGCGCGAGACCGGAGACGTCTGCATCTCTGAGCTAAAGAAAGAATTGCCACCGCCCGGGGGCATGGTCGATGTGGGAGAAGGCAAAACCTCGCTGAGCCTCGATGGAGGATCTTTGCGTTCAGTGTTCCAGATAGCCGTACCCCATGAAAAGCCAGGTGCGCCAGATCCCCGGCCCATCACAGATGAAGCTGAGTGAGATCCCCACGCTCCACCGGTCTCCCCAGAGGGCGTGCTGGGATGAGAAGTAGTTGGAGACATCGAGTTACTAGCGATAGATCCCCTACGGGGACGGCCCAGGGTTTGAGAAGTCTCGTTCAACCACGAAGGTCGTCGGACAGGTCTAGGAGGTTGCGACGCAGAATGTGATGCTGCTGTTGCGGACTCGTATCGGTGCTCGCCTTCGTCGTCTGAACTAGCAAGAGCTTCTGAATCTGGTGTAGATGTCCTCGCGTGCAGCTTCTCGAGGAGCAGTGATTGGTTGTTACCCGGGGCTGTAGGATGAGATCCTTGGCCTAGTCTGGAAGACGGGCCTGTCTTGAGCGGACCAGAACTCATTATCCAGGAAAGACACTAGTTGGCTTCTTTCAATCTAAAATCTACAAGGCTGCTGATTGATAATGCCCTGTGGATGGGAGTTTTAGTCTTATATCTGTGATACGTAAACCGGCTAGCACAAGCTGTCGTGTTTCGGATCACGGATAATAAACAGAGTTGGGGGTTAAAATAAAATGTAGGCTGTAAATATCTTTAAGGATGAATAGAATCGAAACTGTAAATGGCTAATTAGCTGACTGGTCTCATGATGAACAATGAATGATATTTTTAAGAACAGAAGCTCATTGGCCCTACGACACCTCAGCCATATTGGGGAATGTAACAAGAGTCAGGGCAAACAAGTCTATGAATGAAGACTCGATAAATGAAGCAGAATGTTTATCAAAGCATCCAGATTCGCTGCAGATGGACTTACCAGAGATGGGATCTCGAGGATATCTAAAGACTATGTCGTCACACGTGCCAAATTCTAAGTCGTAAAAACAGACGAAACGTAAGAAAAAGAACGCTGATGCTGTAATCAGTGTCGAAGGGATGTGGCTCTGAGAAGTGGCAACTCTGATCTTATCGCAAATGTTAAATCGCGATAGCAAAAGTCGTTACGGTGTGAGCCAGTGGTTGATTAGTGTGAGTGAATACGACAGAATATCTAAACACCAGCGCGTCTAACCCAAGGCGCAAATAGAAGATTCAGGTTGTCGGATAAGAGTAAAGGAGAATGGTTGCCCATTCATAAAAGGACCTTGTTGAGAGGACTGATTTGGGCAGACGAAGATGTCCAGTGCTGTAGCGACGAAGGAGACTTAATCGTGGCCCATTGTCAGTGAAAGGCTCGAAAGCAGGCGCGAAATCCGACACCAAGAGATTGACGCGGGGTTGCTGCTACACTTGGAGCGGCAACAAGGCGAGAGACGAGCGGCGGTGGCAAATAGTCAGTGATCAGAAGACCTATCTCCCAAAATTCGAATATCAATCTGCAAAGACCACGAGAGCGTCAACGACGATGTGAACAGGCAGGCGAAAAGTGGTTGATCGCGAATAACGTCGTCGGGCACACGGTTTGCAAGTCGAATGAGGAGGACGGACAGAGTATGCGAACTGCAGTCGGAAGGCGGGGGAGGACAGCGGCGCGCTGCAGAAAGTGATGATATTGGCAAAGAAAGGCAAGCAGAGGGAAAGCTTGGCAGGAGGAAGTATGTCGCGTGTCGCGGAGCAGCGTTGCAATGTGCCGTGTTGTGTCGCGAACCGTTTGCTGCTTGTCGTGGCTGCTACTTCTGTTGGGTTTTGCGATGCAATGCGCCGAGTGTTCAGGTTGTGTCGAGATGCGGTTACCACACAAGACCAGGTTCTAAGTGGTGCTGGAGAGAGTCGCGGGCGGTATGAACCTCCAACTAATACTGCCGTTCCTCTGCGGGTACCAGGGTGGCGCGGGAGCTTTCAATGGGGAAAGCTGGTGGGCGGCGCAGCAGGGGAGGGGGTCCTAGATGTAAGCGCACCGTCGCGAATTATTAACTTGAGAGGGGGAGGATTGATCTCGAGTCGATACAATGCTTTATGATGAAGAGGTAGATGGGAAAAGGGACCAGGACAGACAGGCCCGATGAGTAGAGTAGAGAGGGTGGAGCGAGCAGAGAGTTGTGGAGAGTCCCGAAGTGGAGAGAGCCTCAGAACGAGAGGGACCTGGACAAGAACACAGAGATCCGAATGGAACACTGAGAGGAGTGATGTGATCTTCTGATCAGGGGACTTAGACCAGGAGTGGAAGACTGGACTGGCTGAGGGGTAGGCGAGGCAGGAGACTCTGTCCCTAGTTCATTTGCCAGCCAAACCTGGAGAACGATGCGTTAGCGAAAGCCCTAGAGCAAGGTACCGATACATTTGGCGAGGTGACGAGCCAGCCCAGAGCTTGCTTGCGGAAAGCTTGGGAATTTGGGTGGCTCGAGCACTGCGACGGGAGCTCTGCTGGACTTTGAGGAGCGCAAGCGCCACACGGTACAAGGAAGCGCCGTGACCTACCTGAACAAATGAAAAAGGAGAGTACCTAAGAAAGAAAAGTTGAACCAGAGCACGCCGCTTGGTGAGTCGATTTGAGGCGCGCCTCAGACTCTATGTGTTGGAAGTAAGGTAAGGTAGGCTAAGTGAGGTACCTAGCTGTGTTGATGGAGGTCTCAGAAAGCAGCGGGGACCCGACGTTGATCTGGGGAGAGCTATTAGCTCGGGTCGGTAGCTGGGCGATTTAGTTTTTGTCGCCTCGGCAGCCTGGTAGAGAGTCGACGCTAGACAACTTGGTCCCGTAGAGCATACGATGACCACGATGCTCTGCTCTGCAGGCTAGGCTAGAGACGAGAGACAAAGGGATGTAATTAGATGAGGGGATCGGAGTGTTGATATGCTTTTCCCTTGTGCAGACGAGGGGGGGCTTGATTAAAAG